>NC_135501.1:192246955-192318244 GCF_052857255.1 Amblyomma americanum | reverse complement strand
ACTGTATTTTGACTTGTACTTGGCAAAGACAAGGCAACTCATTTGCCTCATGTGCAAACTCATGTGCAAACGGTGGGAAAGCCACATATTCCATGCAATGCACCGCACAGAATTAAATAACATGCATGCCGTGATCAGGTTAGCTGACGCTCTGGAAAACGTGATGATTCGTGGTTTTCACCAGCGAGTCTAGTGACCAAGCAGCGCGCGTGAAGGGCTTCGTTTGTGGCGAGATTTTCAGCGCTGGCTGCAGTTGAGTGCTGCCAGCTGTTTGCTGAACACGGAAATACCAGCTCGCTTGAATGAACACACACTCATCTTCAGGCGATTGGTGGCTACCTGCTACTAATCAGTCTCGAAAATAATCTTTAGCTCTGGTTTAACTCCAGGTTCTGTATTAGAATAAACCGCGGGCGCGGAAATGATTCGATTTGTTCTGCCCTGAACTGTTGGAGACAAAATATTCGGGGTTTAGAGGAAAAAAGCTAATTTCTAGTGTCTACTGGCCCGCCGCGGTGGCTCAGTGGTTAGGGCGCTCGACTACTGATCTGGAGTTCCCGGGTTCGAACCCGACCGCGGCGGCTGCGTTTTTATGGAGGAAAAACGGTAAGGCGCCCGTGTGCTGTGCGATGTCAGTGCACGTTAAAGATCCCCAGGTGGTCGAAATTATTCCGGAGCCCTCCACTACGGCACCTCTTCTTCCTTTCTTCTTTCACTCCCTCCTTTACTCTTCCCTTACGGCGCGGTTCAGGTGTCCAACGATATATGAGACAGATACTGCGCCATTTCCTTTCCCCCAAAAACCAATTATTATTATTATTATTAGTGTCTACTGGTAGTCAAGCAGACCCTTCATTTTTCTAAACGACCTATTCAACGACCTTAATTAACCACTTTTGGAACAATGATTTTAAAACACTATACACACCAACCCGTTGCCTAAGACCAAAGGATCCTTTCATAATCCCCTAGACTTCAACAAAATATGGAAAACGAACCCGACAATATTATGTGCCCGCAATATTTAACAAATTGCCAGCGCCTATTTTGAAAGCGAACACAAAACAAAAGATAAAAAGACTGTTAAGAAGTAGTTAATTTCTTGTTTTCAATCATCTTTATACTTTTTATCTTTCATACTGCAATCTTCAGTGACAACTTTCTGCATTTTCTTGTTTTCTGACTGCCAGGCACTGCCAGTCGAGCCCTCTGAGGCTTTGGCAGGCCTGTTACGTGTATTGTGTTTTTTATTGTGCACAATAAATATTGTATTATTGTATTGTACTTAGGAGCTAGCCAAGCTACAGCTTTTATCCAGGAAAATATCCATAAATGTCTGGCGAATAAATTTTATTTGAATTGAATTGAATTGTTTAAACCTGGGCTCTAATGTTATTCAAGCTCGAACATCCGATAGTCTAGACAGCTTTTATCCAGGGAACCATCCAGAAATGTCTGGTGAATAAAACTGAATTGAATTGAATTGCACAAAAGTGACCGCTAATGTTATGCAAACTCAAATATCAGATAGTCTAGTTTGCTTGCAGAGTCCATTGCCCTGCCGACGAGTATATCGCACACCGTACTGCATATCGCTATTCGTACCTTTTCGTTCCGTTGTCTGCAGGTGAATGTGCGCGTTCGTCTGTACACGTTCACGCGTGCACTTTTTTTGCACACTTTGTGCGGAAAATGTTTCTGGGTTTGTGCAAAAGCAGTGGTGGTCCTGATTTCACGTTCAAAGCCACGCGAGCTGTTATGCTGCTAGTGGACGGCTCCGAAGCCGCCTCAGTCAAAACTGCAGCGGCTCAGAGCGTAGAACTAATGAAAAAAAAAAGAGAAAAGAGAATGTTCCTTGCCAGGTTAATGACTGTGGCGTTGAGGTGACTTCATTCAGCCTATCGCATCTGGGTCGGTTGCGGAGGTACAGCTGCAGCACTGCGTCGATTAAGCGACAAGTCTAGCTTTCTCGGGCATCATTTTTGCTAGGCGACTGTGGAATATTGTAAGATACTGTTAGGAACATATATAATGGAAGTGTTCTAGCTTTGCGGTTGCTTAGCAAAATCTTTCTTTTTTTAAGTTTGTCCTGCGCTCGGAGCTAGAAAACCAGTGAGGTGCTCTTTTAACAGTAAATATCAGGAAACTATAAGCGTCCTTAGGAGGGGTTTCTTTCTTTCTTTATTTGTTTGTTTGTTTATTTATTCAACATAACCCTAAAGGCCCTCCTTCGAGGGCATTACATAAGTGAAAGGGGGGGGGGGGTGTCAGTGTAAAAAACATGTATAAGGAACATCTTTAACAAGCAAAGGAACAGTAAACAGGATAGGTATAGCATGTAAAAATAATTAAACACCAGAGAGTAAATAAAGAAGCAGGCGATAGAAAACAATATAATCCAAAATATAGGTTTAAAGAAAACGATTAGGCATAACGGAAATGAAAAATACTGCAGTGTACGCTGATATGTTGATTGCTGTGATGAAATCTTACGATACGCGAAGACATTGCATTCATAAATAACTTCCTGTTGAAAAAAAATGCGCTGGTCGGTAATTTCTGGGCATGAGACAAGGGCGAAGCTATTCTGCTGAGCACGCGTCTGGGGCACCTTTGTTAGGCGCACAGTCATTTGCATCGCAATCTCCGGGTCAGCTAAAAGGTTCCGGCCCAGCCCATTTCCTTAATCTTAGAATGCGCGACTACTTTTTGCTTCGCGTTTTGCCTATGACTGTGGCTGCTTAAGAGGCGGCTGCGAGAATAGTTGCGAAAGGCGCGGAATTTTCTTGTTTGCCGCCCTGCGGGAAGCATGCATGCGTGGAGAAAATCGAATAGCCGAGCTCAATTCTCCGCTTCTCCTTTATCGCCCTTTGGGGGGAGGGGGGTGGAGGGGGGAGGGAGGGGCTTAATTCCACAGTGGCTTTAACAATGGTCTGGCTCAGCACAACGGCGTCTTATGATAGCAAAGTTGCAATGACAACTCACGAATTGTTAAGCAAACAGACTTGAGAAATATGAGGAGAGGGGGGCATGACCAGAAAGCCCAATTAGACGCGGCCAAAGCGACAGAGCATGGCCGCGACAGCAATCAAATTGTGGCGCAGGGGCTTGATCTCCACTGACCAGGTGATCTCGGCAGAGGTTACCACCAGGTATTAGTAAAATTTGCATGAGTGTGTTTTTACTTTCGGTCGAGAGTTTGGCAATATTTCTCCCAAGTGCACAAAAAACGGGCATTTACACTTTGAGGACTTGTACAGCTACCGAGTTAAAAGAGTTGATCTGTCTGATAACGATCGTCGTAGACTGAACGCGCCCTTACAAAAATTTCTTTAGACAATCTCTAGACTGTCCCCAGACTTGTGTCTATAAAGTCAGCAGAATTTCTATAGTCAAGCCCTATAGTCTATATGTAATACAGACACTACAGGGAAGCTATAGACAATGTTAGATTTATGGCTATACACTTTTAATAGAGCTATGCCTATAGTCTACAGACCATGAATAGACAGAAGGAAATATCTATACGAAGGCAATAGAGTGTATCAGAATTCTGTAGACAGACTATAGAGAATTTTATAAAGGCTTCCTTCCTTCCTTCCTTCCTTCCTTCCTTCCTTCCTTCCTTCCTTCCTTCCTTCCTTCCTTCCTTCCTTCCTTCCTTCCTTCCTTCCTTCCTTCCTTCCTTCCCTCCCTCCCTCCCTCCCTCCCTCCTTCCTTCCTTCCCTCCTTCCTTTCCTCCTTCCTTCCTTTCTTCCTTCCTTCCTTCCTTCTTTCCTTCCTTCCTTCCTTCCTTCCATCCCTCCTTCCTTCCTTCCTTCCTTCCTTCCTTGCTTCCTTCCTTCCCTCCTTCCTTCCCTCCCTCTTGAAAATATACCTGCGCTCAAAAGACACGGACTGAAAGATAAAGACACACACACACAGCGCTGGACTTACAACTGAATTTTTTATTCGGGAAACACTGCTCTTTATACACATCAGCAGCTGATAAAAATGGAAGATGGTAACACCCGGAAGATAAAAAATCGACAAACTGTCTCGTCACATGTCCAGTCCTACCTTCCCTTTTGCAAAAATGCCTTTTCCTTTGATAGTAGTGAAAGGACGTGCTACTCACGCATGCAACCCCACTGTCCGCTATGCTCATGGCTTCAATTATTTCACGCGTCGTTTGGTCACGTTCCTGCTTACTATCTTCGTCTCGTTATAGGAAGGTACACATTTACACTCTTGACAATGAACCACCAAATTCCATCGCCTTTCCGTTCCATGTTCCTCCGATGTTCACGGAGCCGCTCGTTCAAAACAACGCCCCGTTTGACCTACATATGCTTTGCCACATGTCAGCGGCATCCTGTAAACCACTCCTTCTGCGCATGCGACCAGAAAAGCTAAGGGGTGTAAAAAGAAACACCAAGTCCCCATGGTCGCATGCGCAGAAGGAGTGGTTTACAGGATGCCGCTGACATGTGGCAAAACATATGTAGGCCAAACGGGGCGTTGTTTGAACGAGCGGCTCCGTGAACATCGGAGGAACATGGAACGGAAAGGCGATGGGAATTTGGTGGTTCATTGTCAAGAGTGTAAATGTGTACCTTCCTATAACGAGACGAAGATAGTAAGCAGGAACCGTGACCAAACGACGCGTGAAATAATTGAAGCCATGAGCATAGCGGACAGTGGGGTTGCATGCGTGAGTAGCACGTCCCTTTCACTACTATCAAAGGAAAAGGCATTTTTGCAAAAGGGAAGGTAGGACTGGACATGTGACGAGACAGTTTGTCGATTTTTTATCTTCCGGGTGTTACCATCTTCCATTTTTATCAGCTGCTGATGTGTATAAAGAGCAGTGTTTCCCGGAAAAAAAAAATTCAGTTGTAAGTCCAGCGCTGTGTGTGTGTGTCTTTATCTTTCAGTCCGTGTCTTTTGAGCGCAGGTATATTTTCAATATGGTAAACCAACTCGCCCAACAAGCCACTCTGCTTCCTTCCTTCCTTCCTTCCTTCCTTCCTTCCTTCCTTCCTCTCCTTCCTTCCTTCCTTCCTTCCTTCCTTCCTTCCTTCCTTCCTTCCTTCCTTCCTTCCTTCCTTCCTTCCTTCCTTCCTCCTTCCTTCCTTCCTTCCTTCCTTCCTTCCTTCCTTCCTTCCTTCCTTCCTTCCTTCCTTCCTTCCTTCCTTCCTTCCTTCCTTCCTTCCTTCCTTCCTTCCTTCCTTCCTTCCTTCCTTGCTTGCTTGCTTGCTTGCTTGCTTGCTTGCCTGCTTGCCTGCTTGCCTGCTTGCCTGCTTGCTTGCTTGCTTGCTTGTTTCAAACACCAGGATTCCTTAATGCAGCTCTGTACAAATGTGTTACCCTAATGCACGCTAAGAAGAGCTTCTTTGTTAAATGAACGGCAGCTCAGTGCTGGTGCCGCACAAACTTGTTCACCACACGGCGACAACTGCTGGTGGGGAAAAAAATATATCGGACAGTCGCTGTCGTTCCGACGAGTCATGTCAAAATGCAGCGACAGTGCCGGAACGAAGTCCAAATCACCGTTACTTGACATGCAGTGACGATAATAGCGTTGTGTGCGTGTGGGTGGATATGCGTGTGTGTGTGTTAGAGGGAGAGTATGCGCAGTGACAAGGGCAATAACGACGACCGTCAGGCTAGGCACCGCGGCAGGCTTTTAGGGAAGAGGGAAGAAAAAAATAGGGACAAAAGGCTCAGAGCGGCGGCGCAAGAAGAAGCGTTCTGGCAGCGCCTCTTGTATAAGCAGATTCTGAAGCCTTTCCGGCCCGCCATTGTTATCGAAATACGGGAACGTTTTCCTGGCAGCCCGAATAGCCCTTCGGGGCTTCCCGCATCTGTATGCCCTGCTCTGCTGCCTCTGGATGCGGCGAATATATATTGGGTTTTGACGCGTCTGGAGCCCCGTAGAAGTAAAGAGAACAAAAACGAAATACACCGAGAAGGGCCCAGTGATGACGTCGAGGAAAACAGGCGTGAGGGGGCGCAAGCGTCTTGAGGGGGAACCTCGAAAGAAACGAAACACAAGAACCCCCGACGCCCGGCTTTATATGTACGAAAGTCTTTTCAGCGAGTTCGCCAGCGGCGAGGCTCTGGGCGGATCGTGCCCATCTTTTATAATCTCGTCGTACAGCCATTGCAGCGCCCGAGCCGCGGCTGCGACTCTGGCGATGTTTTTAGTTTTGCGGCGAACACGAGCGCGGCGCCGCGGGTGTGGTTTCCTATATCGCGCTCAGGAAAGACGCCTCCTCCGGCGTTTACAAGCGGCTAAGGTTTAGTCCCAGTCCCTGGGCCGTACACGCTGGCGCAATTGCGGGGAGATTAGGCACGAGTTCGCAGGGATTTTTCAGCTCGTTCTTCTTTCTTTCTCCTTGGACGCATAATCGCTCGCACCCGAACACTTTGACGAATTCCCGAAACTGCAGTGTGACGTTCACGGGGTGCATACACTGATGCAAGAGGTGAGCGTCAACACGCCTGGTAGGTTTGCTCGGCGCTAGATCTGGGTCACTTAAGAGGGTTCAATAGCCTGTAGGGGTACTGAAGATATTTTGGATTTTTCGCCTCATTGGTGGCAGCGTTGACACTCTTAAAAGGGTGTATATAAGATGTTTTGTCCAACCAGCCTTTTTCACAAGATGTGGCGCTGTTTGGGGAGCATACCCAGCCGCTTTGGAAAAAACCATTTATGAAAGGGACATTTTTCATGGATTGCAAGATTTCACTACAATAATCAATATATCCGCTTATCTCTCGTCGACAGGGTTGCATTTTTTTGCTGTTCACGATTTTGCAATCTTCAAAAGCCTTCTCCATTGCTTTTCTATGGAAGTCTTAACTGCTAGATGCGAGCGATGGAAATACTTTAAAAGAAAAAAAAGTTGCTATAAATCAGAAGAATGCACCAATAACTTCAATATATCGATATCAGTACCTTTGATTTTTCAATATGAATTTTCTTTGTCCAGGATTGTTGGACATGTGCTGGTTGAAAACAAACGCACAGTCGCGATCCGGTTCCACGAAGCGAAGTAGAAGTGTATGCTTGACAGCTGCCGCCCTCTATCGCTTGTTCCAGTCACTAGCATGAACTTGCCATGTGTAGCCAGTGGAGCTAGAGGAGGAGAAACACGCATGCGCAGAGTGGTCGTGGGAAAAGGCAGATCATGAAATATGTGATGCTGCTAAATATTATTTTCCGACGCTGAAGCAATGCAGTTTAAGATAAGCCGAACTTTCATTCCGTTCTAGGCACGTAAGTCTAAACTATGACAATTAAGCACCAGTTGTTTGTATTTTAACTTCACGGGCTTTCTGTCCTAGCATTCGCAGTTTCAGCTGGGATAATCCAGGTTCGCTTAGTAACATTGTTTCACTGGCGAGCCATAATTACAGTTTGGGCCCTAAACCGATACGGTCTCAGGTTGGTGTTCTTGGCTGTGCGAAAGTGACACCTAACCTAACCTAACCTAACCTTACCTTACTTACCCTAACCTAACCTAACCTAACCTAACCTAACCTAACCTAACCTAACCTAACCTAACCTAACCTAAGCTGCTTCAGTTCTCTATTCGTCGCATTCCAAGCTGTTGATGAAAAGGGCCGAACATAATAAATGAAGGGTTGTTTGCAAATCGTTATATTCATTGACTGGAGAGCTAAAAAGAGATTGCATTCGTGATCACCTTGCTGTTAATTTTCTCTTCAGATACGTTAAAAGAAAAGAGGGAGGGGAGAGGGGTGATATAAAAAATTTCGTGACCTAAAATGTAACAGACGGACGCGAGTATGGTCCATTAAAGGCTATCGCCTTAATAAAGAAGGTATGCACGGACAGCTGAGAGTACAAAAATATTTACGCTTAAACAAAATGCTTGTACCAGGACGTAATCAAATGAAAATTAGCTTGTGAAAGCTTGTAAAAATAAGCTTGTTGTTAAATAATTCCCATAATAGCTAATTCAAGCAGTTCAGAAGGCTGTTATTATAGAAAGGAGCCAGCCAACTCGCACTTTTACCCCGAAAACTTTCGGAGCTTTCAAAATATTTAAAACTGCCACTTCCTGAAGACGCGTATTGTGATGGCTAGTTTGGGGCTGCCTTAGCTGCGATATCACTAAAGTTTTGTATTTGACTTAGTTGATTGGAAATACAACGTCGGTTGTTACTTATCACTAAGGGGACTTTGCAAGAGCGTTGAAACCACACTCACCGGCTCTTGTAAAGAGTGCTAAATCTCGTGTTCGCGAAGGAGCATTGCTGTGAAGGTTAGTTTAGTCAGTTCGATAAATGAATCTTCAATGCAACAAACAAAAACTAATTTCTATAAAACGCCCTACACTGTTTGAATCTTCGGTGTGTGGCAAGCCTGTTTACCTGCATTGTTCTGTTTAGTAACATCTGCGCGGGCGCACCAAACACGGGAACTTGGAACGCAAGAGCTTCCTAGCCAGGCAGATGAAACGGATGTAAACAGAGTAAAAGCCTGAAAATCCGCTCAGGAACGGAGATTTGTCATTGCCTTCCTCATTTCGGCTCCCGGCCTTTCTTTTCCCGTCTCGACCTCGTCCCCTGGGAAATTCCCTGTGGCAGTGCGAAGCCCGCGCGCAGACGGCAGCGCTAAAGTAACAAAGGAAAAAAAAAGTTGTTATCAAAGAATGCGAGGCATTATTTTTGGCGCACAAAGTTGCGGGAGTGTTGCAACGCGTGGGCGTCAAGCTTTCCATCTTGTGACCCATTTTGAGCATTTAATCGCAGTTGCCGGCAGCTGTTGGGCGTAAGGAGCTCCTAAGAATACTGGAATTGATGACATCTCATGGGAGCTGACGTGTGGAGAGGAAGGAGATTGGTTGACTGCGTGAGGACTCACTGCTCACTTATTAATTATTAATAAGCAGCTTTAGTGTCCGCAAATATATATCATATACGATACAAATACATACAGTTCGGTATTCATAATATTCGGAACTCGCCGTTAAGGCATCGCAACATAAAATAAGCATGCACCTTGAGGCAGCTTCAACAACTGCACAAAAACATGGTGGCACAGCACATTTAATAATTACGATTACTGATAAGGAAACAACACTTTAAAAATTGCCAAATAAGTTATAGGCGCTCTGCGGAACAGACTATACTTAATTTGGAAGATTTTAAAAATCAAAAACAGTATTGCGGAAAAAAGGAATTAATTAAGACATAAATGCGGCACCGATACCTTTTTTTTTGCGTGGTATGATGTATCCGTTATGCTCTTCGATCGCTTCAGATTGCATGTTTATTGAACACAAGTGTAGTCATTGTAAATGTTGTACGAGAATTTCAGCCTGGTATACGTCTTCAAGGCCATCAATATTTTCAGAGCTCCTTAGTCAAAATTCGTAAACAATCTTGCAACGTGTTTCTGAATACTTTCAAATTTTATGTACAGTCTAAGAAAGAAGGACTCAAAGTGGGCGAGAGTTTAGTCTTTTTGGGGGAGAACTGGCTTTCCACAAAAATTTGTCCATTCATTCGGCGAAGCAGATAGGTTCAAATCCCGCTTGGAAGTGAATTTTTTTTTTCATCTGGATGAGATTTGAACGGAAAGCTTCGGAATATTTTGGAAAAGTTCGCTTCTTGTTCCGCATAGGTTCGGACAATGTTCGCCTTAATTTGTCATGAGCAGGAACGAATACAATTTAAGCTCGTTATAACGAAGCTGAAGAGCCCTGATGATTACTTCGATGTAACCGTAGCTTCGTTATAGCCCTTAATGACCGAGCTTTCAAGCGGAATCGTTATTCCTTCGTTATATCCACTATTTCGTTATAAACCGTTTCGTTATAACGAGGTTCGACTCTATGTCGTAATTGGAACTCACGACATTAGGACTGGGAACCGAGATCATGTCACTGGGCCACCACATAAGCACTGGATGCTGCGGGCTAGAAAAGGTAAGCATATACAAAGAGCTCACTGTGGTGACTCAGCTACTTTGGCTTCGGCTGCTGATTCTGAGTTAGTGGGTTCGATCTCAGTTGTGGCGGCCGTATTCGATAGGGGCGAAATATAAATGCACGTAAAGAACCGCAGGCGATCTGAATTATCCCTAAGTTCTCCACTATGTCGTCCATGATAGCCAATGCATCGCTTCGGAATGTTAAATCCCGGAACTTATAAGCGAAGCCTAAATTTGCGTACGAAGCACACGAAGTTTATGGTTTACGGGGGGTTTAACGTCCCAAACTGACTCAGGCTATGAGTCGCTATGGGAAGTAACTGGCTTTAGATGATATTCTTAACTTAAAAAAGAAACGATCATATTGTGACAGAGGCCTTTTCTCACGAATTTCATGCGCTGCTGTGCTGCAGTTCCTCCCACCGTTAGTTTCTTTCTGAACAGTTAGTACATATAATTTGCGTATGGCTCACATTTGTAGCAATAAGCGTGCCGGACGCTTATCCAGGGGACTAAGGGCGGCTTTTGAGGGCTAAAGTTGTAGTTACCCCCCCCCCCCCCCCCCCCCCCGTTTGAACTGTTTTACATTTTAAATGGCATCATGCTTACAAGCGCATTCCGACCCTGGTCTGATACGCGCCAAATGCAGCGTTTCCTTAACTACTAGAGGAGATTGCTTTACATTGCTTAAAGCTGATAGCCTCCCCCCCCCCCCCCCCCTCCCGCCCCGAAACGTTTCTTGTCTTTCGTACTGTTACAAGCAACAAAGCCTCCTAAAAAGACATACAATTAATTTTCTTTTAAAGTACACAATACATGATGTTGTCCTCGGTGTCAGTTTGAGCATAACATGAAGATGCTAACACTACCATGCTTATGGGGTTTTATATGTGGCACAGTAGCGATGGCGTTCGTTGAGAAAGATGTTAAGACGTGTTTAGATCCAAAAAAAAAACCAGAAAAACAAAAGATTTTTGTGGCATCACTGATATCCTTGCTTTCTAAAATACCTCGGCTTTGAAACTTTTTTGAAACGCTGAACGGTTCGCGTAAATTCACTCGGAAAGAACATTGTTTAACTACACGAGTAAAACACCACAAGAAACAAGTAAGCGGTCGCTAAGCTAGGATCTGTGCGTGAACTGAGTAATTTGTTTTTCGCCGTGTTGACTTTTTCCTTGATTAATGCCTTATCGCGCGATGTAAGAGCGCTGCGGACGGCTAGTGGCCATACTGCACTAAATCCGCAGTAAAACGGTGCTGCATTCTGCATTCTTAGAAGGCAGTAAATCGCGTACTGCAGCTGTATATCTTTTTCGGCGATCAGTCCAAACATGAATCTTCCAGTGTGGACAGAAATACCCCAGGTTGACGAGTCCATAAATACTCCCAACCAACTTAACAAAATACAACTTGCTGATAGTGCTCCAGAGCAGTTCATTCTGTCATTTTTCAGAGTTACCCGGTCTTTGGAATATTTTTTCTTATCAAAGTTTTAAGAGTGCGCATGACATTAAGCCTCATTTCCAGGAGATCGTGTGCAACCGCGCAAAATCGTTGCAGAACGGGCCGACACAAATTTATCCGCAGGACTAAAAACCTTCCGAGCGAGAGAAAATGATTTCGCCCGCTGCATTTACTTTACATCTGGCGTTCTTCATGCGGCTTGAAAGACCCCCCCCCCCCCCCTTCTGCATTTCTCCTCTTCCCTTTCTTTTTGTATCTTCTTTCACGAACAAACATTCTTTAATTTGCATGCCGTGTGCTTGCTGTGCGTTGCTGTTGCTACTGCTGCTACTGCTGCGCGGTCTTCAATCTTCAGGTTTTTTCCGCTCACAGAAATGCCTACGCCCACTGCGCTCGCATTTTACAGCACGGCTTAATTTCGAACATCCGAAGTTTTAGCCCTCGCTACCTTATTGGTCTCTTTCTTTCTCCGTATCTTCTTTCTTTTCATTGCACAAGACCGTTGCTTAACCCCTAGTATATGTCATGGCTCATGAAAACGCACGCACATAGAACGAACGAATATATAAACTAAAAAAAGCTGAAAAGTTTCCTATGCAATACGCCCATCACAACGATTCGAGCCTGTGCAGCGTACCGGGGCCAGCGAGTCACAAAATGATGTAAACACCGTTGTGAATCTGTAATAATTATTTCACAAATATTTGTCGTACTTGTTAGTGCGGTTAGTGATTGACCGGTTGTTTTTTCCAGTAAAAAAAAGAAACACCAAGTATCGTGCAACAGCCGATAAAGCAATGACTTAAATAATAATAATTGTTTTTTTTTTGGGGGGGGGAGGAAATGGCGCAGTATGTCTCATATATCGTTGGACACCTGAACCGCGCCGTAAGGAAAGGGATAAAGGAGGGAGAGAAAGAAGAAAGGAAGTTGGTGCCGTAGTGGAGGGCTTCGGAATAATTTCGACCACCTGGGGATCTTTAACGTGCACTGGCATCGCACAGCAGACGGGCGCCTTAGCGTTTTTCCTCCATAAAAACGCAGCCGCCGCGGTCGGGTTCGAACCCGGGAGCTCCGGATCAGTAGTCGAGCACCCTAACCACTGAGCCACCGCGGCGGGGGACTGACTTTACGCACCTGAAGGGTTTTAAACCGTTTTCCCGCGCTATCGAGACTCTGCTCGCCGCACGAGATGACGGCATGATTGGCCTATCATTACCGCCAATAAGAATAGCCTAATCGAAAAAATCAAAGCATAGCGTATTCTTGCCGATACCTAAGCTATGCAGTGGTACCTATATGTTCTTATAGGCTCCACAAAAATGGGCCTTGAATCCCAGCCCTTAGAACTGCCGACCATGCGGCTGCAACACTGACAGTGCTGCACGGATTTTGGTATGCTGGCTGTGCAGTTAAACGTTCGTTGGGCAAGCGCAATTTCGAGAGAGTGTCAGGATGGAAGCGCAGACGCCAGCAGCTCTGTCTCGGAGAGAGAAATGTGATGCCTTCGCCCGCGTGCAACATGACATCTGGCGCTTAATAACATTGTGCAAATGTACAAAAATAGAGACGTGATCACAGTGCTGCAACTGGTTTTAATTATTAATTCAACTTACGACGTACAAGTTGCGTGACGGAAAACAATTTAATATTGCCCTGTGAGAAACTTCGCCCGAGGTGATGAAATGAAAAGCAAAAAAAAAAATGTTTTCACACGCTACGCATTCGGAAATTATAGGGTTCGTAATGAAAGCTTTAATGTAAAGCGAAACCACTTTCACGCAGAAGCGCTTGTCTTAGGTACTAAATGAACAGTTCGAGCAGTAATAGTTAGCAGCACCAAGAAATTTTACGGTTTGTAATAAAAGCTTAAATATAGAATGAAACGACTTTCACACAGAAACGCTTATGTTAGGTACCAAACGAACAATACAAGTAGTAATAGTTAGCAGCACCAGGAAGTTATGCAGTTCGTAATGAAAGCTTAAATAAAGAATGAAACCACTTTCACGCAGAAACGCTTGTGTTAGGTACAAAACGAACAGTACGAGTAGTAATAGTTAGCAGCACCAAGAAAATATGCGGTTCGTAATGAAAGCTTAAATATAGAATGAACCCACTTTCACGCCGAAACGCCTGTGTTAGGTATTAAACGAACATTACTAGTAGCAATATTTAGCCGCAGCAAGAACGGCCAGAATTTTGCAAGTTCAGGCAGACGCCGATGTTAGAACACCAACAAAAGGTGACCTCCATTAAGGACGGGGCGATGCCTACTAAACGAACAGGGGCAACTGAAAGATTTAGCAACAGCAAGAACAGCGAGAATATTGCAACAAAGGAAATCGAAGAATGTACCAACAAGCAAATATCAAGAAAGAAGTGTACCGAACTACACTGATCCGAAAAGGCAGCTTCATGTGCGAAAACAAGACTGCGGACAACTTAGTTGGGGAAAAAGAGAGAGAGAGAAATAAAAAACCCATAACACCAAAGGACGAAAATACGTTTGCGCTGGGATATTGTCTTTTTGTTTCCTTCAAAATTGTGATAAAATGGTGTGCTCACAAAGATGGAAGAGTGCCAGTCTGCGCTGGTGCTTTGCTTCTCGCAAGTGGAGTGTTACACTTGCGCAAACGCTCAGCGCAGGAACGGTCAATGGCGTGCGCGCAGGCGTGCGGTGTTCCAATTGATCACCGCGCGCATGCGACGTCTGTTTCTTGCTTCGGGCACGCGACAAAACGTTCGCAGCGCACGAAGCGAGAATGAAGGCGGCAGAAACACCTAAATGTATACGATGTTTCAATTACTTTGAAAGCGCCGTGACGAGCTTGATCCGTTTTATCTTTTTGCTTGCGTCGTGACTCGACAAAGTTGCCTAATTCGTTGCTTAGCGCCCATTTTGTTACGGAGCGAGAACTAAGAACAAAACAAGAAGATACGATGGGCACAATTTGACATATAAGAATTTCTTTGCATGCTGTTATGAACATGTTTTAATAATAATAATAATAATTGGTTTTTGGGGAAAGGAAATGGCGCAGTATTTGTCTCATATATCGTTGGACACCTGAACCGCGCCGTAAGGGAAGGAATAAAGGAGGGAGTAAAAGAAGAAAGGAAGAATAGGTATCGTAGTGGAGGGCTCCGGAATAATTTCGACCACCTGGGGATCTTTAACGTGCAGTGACATCGCACAGCACACGGGCGCCTTAGCGTTTTTCCTCCATAAAAACGCAGCCGCCGCGGTCGGGTTCGAACCCGGGAACTCCGGATCAGTAGTCGAGCGCCCTAACCACTGAGCCACCGCGGCGGGGCAAAACAACATGTTTTCACTGTTCAGATAATTTGAAAGAACCCATCACAGCGTCCTCGGAAAAGCGTAAAATGAAATTGGTTTTTGGGGAAAGGAAATGGTGCAGTATATGTCTCACATATCGGCGGACACCTGAACCACGCCGTAAGGAAAGAGATAAAGGTGGGACTGAAAGAAGAAAGAATGAAAGCGGTGCCGTAGTGGAGGGCTCCGGAATAATTTCGACCACCTGGGGACCTTTAACGTGTAGTAACATAGCGCAGCACGCAGCACACGCAGCCACGCGGTCCGGCTGCTCCGGCTCAGTAGCAGAGCGCCCTAACCACGGAGCCACCGCGGCGGGGCGGAAAAGTGTAGTATTCTTTTACTTTTCGTCGAAAGGAAGAAAGGAAGAAAATAAAGAAAGGACCTCATCAAAACGGCCAGTAAGGTTTATTGATGTTCCGATGGGAAAACCAAAGCACAGAGACGACACGTTGTTTCAGTCCGGTTTGCGGAATTTCGCAGCCCTAATCTGATTAGATGCATGCTTTCTATCAACGAGCCGCCGCGGTGGCTGAGTAGTTATGGCGCTCGGCTGCTGGCCCGAAAGACACGGGTTCGATCCCGGCCGTGGCGGTCGAATTTCGATGGAGGCGAAATTCTAGAGGCCCGTGTACTGTGCGATGTCAGTGCACGTTAAAGAATCCCAGGTGGTCGAAATTCCCGGAGCCCTTCACTACGGCGTCTCTCATTGCCTGAGTCGCTTTGGGACGTTAAATCCCCATAAACCAAACCAAACCAAGCTTTCTATCAACGACAGGCCTCAGAACAGCCGCTGCTACTGAGGTGAGTTACATGTTCCATCTCGTGAAAGAGAAACGAATGGTTTTCGCAAATCTACTGCGATACTTGTGATGAAGCTATGACTCACGTGTGTTAGATGTGATGGAATAAACATTATAAGAAAGCTGAAATGAAGCAGGAATGAAAGCGCTAGTAATTAAAAAGAAATAACACAGAAATCTAAACAAATAAAATGAAGTAGGAAAATGTGCCTAACAGCAACTCTTTGCCGCCCTTTATTTCAGCGTCGGAAAAAAAGGCTTATTTCTCATCTGGATAAAAACTACCTCTCCGAAATATATCTTCCGTAGTTATTTCCTCGAAGCTAAACGCCTAGTGAATATACAAAACAGAAACGTGACATATCGGGCTCATATTAGAGAAGCAAAACACGGCGTAATTTGTTAAAACTGCACGCGCAATTTATCAAGCGCGAAAGTTGCTCTCGCGTAGTTTTGCTGTATCCAATAATCGGGGATAAAACGAGCAGTTCGCGGGTGTATATAGGGTGTTTGACCTAAGATTTTACACACAAAGGGAAGTTTATTGTACAGTGTAAACAAACATAACAATATACACACTCATGACTGAGGGCACAACAAATGCATAGAGAGCGGGTGGCCACCCCCCGCAAAAAATAATACAATCACCTTACTTTAACAGACTGTACATGTCACAAATGCATCGCAAATCACAAAATCGCAAGTGCAAAAAAACAATCAGCCCTCCCTAGGCCAACGAGGCAGAGAGAAGGGGGGGGGGGGGGGCGAACTTTTCCAGGGTAATTCTCTCACAAAATTAAACAAACATCCTAAAGAAGACACAGCTTAGTCGGGAAAAAAAAAGGGGGGGGGGGGGAGGGGGTCCAGCCAGGCTAATACCGTAGCGCCGGCATTTTACACTGTTTTTAAAAGTAGGCTTTTTGAGTTAGACGAGCACTTTTACGGTATACCATTGTCAGCGGTGCAGTGCATCAAAATACAGTTAACACGTACTATGTAGCAAGTTGGTTAACTAATATTTATTAGTTACCTTTTTAACCATTACTGGTAGGCTCCGCAATTATTGAGAGGCGTGTAGCCTACTGCAAGTAATATTCCATATCGGTTTTTAGATTTTCAAAAACGTGGTTACTCTCGGCGCTGGCCCCACAGATTTTGCCTATTTCGACGAGTTAAGTGCACTGGAGGGGTTGCTTTGCCTGGAAGCTTCTCCAAAGCGCATCTATTTTGGCGCGGTGTTGTCAAAATTTGTTGAGCCACAGCGCCGACAGTAACCATATTTTTACAATTCTCAAAACTGATATGGGTATTACTTACCGTAGGCTATACACGCCTGTCTTTAATTAAGGAATCTAACATTAATTGTTATAAAGTGAGCGATTAAATTTTGTTACGGCCGTAGGCTTGCACAATGATGATGACGATGGTGCTTGTGTATGGTGGACGAGGAGGACGAAGTGTACTCAGGCGCTGGCCCTTATTGGCTCCTTGGCTGCCTCTTTCTGTAAATATGTATTTCTACCCGTTTCATTATTAGCTAACCAGCCTGCTAGTTAGCACGTCTTAGATGTATTTTGATATAATACTCCGCTCAAAATGCTATGCCGAAAAAAGTGCACTTATAAACCAAAAAGCCTTTTTACAGTTGCGTAAAACCCGCCGCGGTGGCTCAGTGGTTAAGGCGCTCGACTACTGATCCCGAGTTCCCGGGTTCGAACCCGACCGCGGCGGCTGCGTTTTTATGGAGGAAAAACGCTAAGGTGCCCGTGTGCTGTGCGATGTCAGTGCACGTTAAAGATCCCGAGGTGGTCGAAATTATTCCGGAGCCCTCCACTACGGCACCTCCTTCTTCCTTTCTTCTTTCACTCCCTCCTTTATCCCTTCCCTTACGGCGCGGTTCAGGTGTCCAACGATATATGAGACAGATACTGCGCCATTTCCTTTCCCCCCAAAACCAATTATTATTATTAGTTGCGTAAAGTCTTAGCTGAAACACCCTTTATAATGAAGTGCTTTGCCGCGGACGTGTGGCAAGGTATGCACAGTCTTCGCCAGATTTTTCTATTTCATTATGTTTGTGACAAGGGCAGGAGAATGGCCAATTGGTAGAGCTTTAGCAGTTCTAGTGGCAGGCCCAACTTACCGTTTAAAGCATCGAGGGGGCCTATGGAGCCATTGGAACAGCGACCAGAGAAAATTATTCGGGGAATACTGACTACCAAAACTAAGCAAGTGACGTTGGCAATGATAAAAAGCGCGAACTGCTCCCTTTAATGCCCTTGGTTTCTAATTTGCTCGCTATGAGAAACTCGTCTGCGAATGATTGCTGTGCGAAGAATCGCACTTATTGATAGTGGTGTAAAAGCAAGTAATATACGTTGTCCTAAAAAGGTTACGGCAGCGAAAAAGACTCATACACGGGACGTGCCATGACGTGTCTTATAATTATAAGCTGAGTACCGCGCGAACAGTATGCTGTTGTGATCGGAGGCCCCGACAGCGGGAACAGACGAGCCCGGCAGGCGCCATCGAAAAATGTTTGACCCAAAGGTGCTGTCGTCCTGAGAAGAGGATTAGGAACGGCTCCTGGCGACGGTGAGCTGTGACGAAAGGCCTCTCATCCCTTCGTCCGGAGTATGGAATGCGGCATTGCTCCCGAACTGCGCCCTCACGTGGACCGGCATAAAGACGCGAACAAAGGCGCCGAACCCGCCTCGCTCGCTTGCACGTGCGGCCAGACAAAGCGGGGGCGGACACGGCTGATTCATCTTACCCTCTGGAATGCCCGGGGCCGTCAGGACGCCTCTTTCCCACGGAGGGCATCACCGCCTGCTAAGCCAACGACCTTGTGCACCTGCTCAACCGGTCGGAAACAATTCCAGGACCTCAAGGCGCCAGGATTCCTTATCGCCTGTGCACGTGTTTGTGGGGGCGGAGCGGTCACGGGGTTATGGAAGAGACTATGAAGAGTGTGTCTGCCCATTGGACGCTTGATCAGCCGCCGGTTTCCCTAGCTAGGTGCCTAGGGAATATCCACTGTACTAAAGCCGCGATTTGGCTGGTTTCACGGCACTCCATCTCTGACTTGTGGGTCTCCCTGGTTCTGTTGTCAATATGTAACACTTCATCTCTGACTTTTGGTCTCACTGCTTCTCTTGTAAATATGTAAATAAACCTTCAAGTTTACCAACCCTCCTTAAGGCTTCCCTCCGTCGTCTGCAGAGTTCATCGTCATGCGGTGAAGAACTCGGTCCCGATACCCAAGCATATCAATGCTCACTGGAAATACGATTTCCAGCTTCATTAATCATGTTCGCTTTCAGTCGACAGCAGCTGAGGAGCAACAAGACAAGTGCTGAAATTAAAGTGCTAGGATAGATAGAGCGAGAAGATTTGCGTTTATCTTCCCGCTCTTACTGCTTTGGCGGCAATACGTATATCGCCCACCACAAAAAACGTTTCGCCTGCGAGTACACTGCACGGAACTGACAGCTGCCCTTGGAGCTTTTCCACATAGCCGCCAAATTTTTAGTATTTTTTAACAACAGGACAGTTCTGCGACAGACAGCGGTCTAGGCTGCACACAGACTTGCGAAACGGCACTGCCTGCTCGAGTGGTTCGAAGCGATTGCATCAAATCCGAGAAAAGAAAAAGCTCTCTATAAACTTTTCTCTCGCAAAGAAGAAAATCGAAAAAAAAGAGGTCAGAGAGATGGAGAACCAGTTCGGGAGAAACTGGGCAAAAAAAAACAAGGGGAAGAGAACCCACGCCGCTCAATCTAAACACATCCAGGTGAACGGATCAATTGAGAGAAGAAAAAGGCTCAATTTCTTCCCGCTCCGATCGTTCTGCAAAAGTTGTTTAATGGAATCAACTTTGGACGCCATGACATGGCAGAAGCAAAAACGCCAGCCGCCTTTCTCCGAAGAGAAATTAAATAAACGAAGAGGACAAGAAAAAGGAATAAAAAAAGAAACGGGTGCCTCTGAAGGCACAATTTGTTCCGTCGCGCGCATCACTGCACCTCCGAACGTAAGCAGCAAAGAGTGCTTGCTCGCATTTGAGAGACGACGCCATGCCTCTCTTGCCGCCCCACTTTGCTTTGTGCCGACAGGGACGGCGCCAGATAGTCGTCTTTGCTCTTCCAAGAGGGGAAGCGCGCGCTACAAGCTCCTTCGAACGCCGCCGTCTCCTCTTTTCCCGTCCGGGGGAGAAGTTGAAACGTCAGGGCGAATCCCGCTCCCTATTTGTAAAGGGAAGTTGACGCGGGGAAAATTGCCGCCGCTGTGCAACGGCCAGCGGCGTTCTCCTTGAAGATACAGGGAGCCCGCACCGTCATCCCTATTCCCTTTCATCCCTTTTACCTTTCGCTATGCGTTGCTTCTTCCTTAAAAAAAAATGAATCCTCTCGGCATCGGCGGTTCTGCTGTTATCTCGAGGATACTGAGGTCCCTTTTTATTGAGAAAGTAGCGACATTTCTCCTTCCCTGCCGGGTTCGCCTTCGAACCTCCTCACCCATTCTTGCTTGCGATTTCCTCTAGTAAAGGTCGAAAATTTTCGATTCCTCTAAGAAGCGCGCCATTGTTTTGTGCCTCGATTGTGATCTGTTCATGATGCAGAATTTAAATTCCACTCATAGGTTAATCATTTGTACAATCGCCTATGCAGCTCACTTCCCAGCCGCCGCGGTGGCTGAGTGGTTATGGCGCTCGGCTGCTGGCCCGAAAGACGCGGGTTCGATCCCGGCCGCGGCGGTCGAATTTCGATGGAGGCGAAATTCTAGAGGCCCGTGTACTGTGCGATGTCAATGCACGTTAAAGAACCCCAGGTGGTCGAAATTTCCGGAGCCCTTCACTACGGCGTCTCTCATAGCCTGAGTCGCTTTGGGACGTTAAACCCCCATAAACTAAACTAACTAACTAGATCGCTTCCGCGCGGCCGCATCTTGTGATGCTCAATTCTGAACGTAAAAGCGCAAAAACACAAGCACACAGACTAAGGCAGACAACACGAGGGCTTTTACTTCCAACTGATTTCATTTCATGCAAGAAGCGAAATTTATACTCTTAACAAGTGTCTGCACATGCTTACAGGGCAATTACCACAGAGTTATGACTGATACCAGTTATCATGTAACACATATGAAGTCTGTGTCCTTGTGTTTTCGCGCTTTTACGTTCAGAATGGAAAACCAACTCGCCCAGATGCAGCCATTAGTGATGCTCAAGTTTGCGCTATTTACTGAAGCAAAAATTAGAGGGGACACTTAAAGTCGGCCTTAAGGGCATGACGCGATAGCGTAATGGGCTAATTACAATATATGCAGATGTTCATTCTCTACTTTACATTCACTGATCCCTAGGAGTCGTGATACCCCTCCTGGCGCAGTGGTGCCGTGGTCTAGCGATGCGCCAGTACCCTGCAGGTGCTTTTCTAGAGGTGATCCGGAGTTCCCGGGTTCGAACCCGACCGCGGCGGCTACGTTTTATGGAGGAAAAACGCTAAGGCGCCCGTGTGATGTGCGATGTCAGTGCACGTTAAAGATCCCCAGGTGGTCGAAATTATTCCGGAGGCCTCCACTACGGCACCTCTTTCTTATTTCACTCCCTCCTTTATCCCTTCCTTTACGGCGCGATTCAAGTGTCCGCCGGTATACGGGATAGATACTGCGCCATTTCCTTTCCCCAAAAAACCAAGTATTAATATTAACTTCCAGAGGTGGGTCTTGTGCCGCGCATGTTGCTCTTCCCGAGCGACCAGTCATTAATATCACTGCCACCTTACACGGTGGGCAGTTTGCTCACAATCCGGTGGATAGATTGTGATGACGTCGCAAGGTCACGTGACCTAGGATGCCTCTCCTGCCTGCTAGGTTGCTGTCTGGGCACCAACTGCCAGAGTTATGTTCGTGATTTTTTGCTAACAACGCGGACAATGCTGGCGCCGGATTTTTTGTGTAACGGGGCCTTCAACGTTATCAGTTAAAATAGAAACCGCCGATAACCGCGAGATGCATCACGTTTTCAGAGGGGGGCGGGGGGCGGGGGGTATTGATTATTATAAGAGGCTGTCTCTATGCGGGAAGAGGAAGAGAAATAGAAGGGGGATGCGCATCTCAGTAACTGTCTGCTGCTGTGTGGGATTATTGAGACAGCTGCCAGGATCACTGTCTGCACCAGCTTAATGAGCTGTAGCTTGTTTTGAAAACTTGAGAGCCTCAGACAAGGAGGCAATCACAGATGCGGGTGAGAGCGGAAGTACAGTTAGTGTGAACACATAGAGTGACGGCGGTAACAAGAAAGAATAGACGTGTTTAGCATACCGGAGACGTACTATCGGAGACGTACACCGGGTTACCGGACCCTTCCTGCGCATACCCCCCCCCCCCCCCCCCCCCCCCCTCTGACCTTAACAATGCCACTGCGCGTGCGCAGGAGGGGTCTAGTAAACCGGTATACGTCTCCACTAGTACGTCTACGGTATGCTGAAAAATTTTAATGGTGCTGCTATCTAACGGTAGGGGGACCTTAAACAGACAGTGAACAAAACGCAATACAATTATCATTCTGAGTAAAACATGATTCTCTGCCTCTTTCTGGCTTTGTTGACGTTTGTCCGGTATCAAAAGGCGCATTTATTGGCGACAAAATTAGATTGGATTGCAAAACATGTATTTCGTCTGAAGGCAAAATGCAGATGATCCGTGCTATGTGGCTATGAGTCCACGGCTGACAGCGACCTGAGTAGCCCATTCAATGGCCCGGATTTGAACGCCCTGGTTTGAGCTGACCAACACGGCCTCCCATTGCTCGAGAGTAGGGACTTGTATTAGAGATCCTGGTGGCGGCTCCTCTTTACAGTTGGACTCCAGAATTTTCGCACGCTAATAGATTCAAACTATAGTGACTGAAGGAGAACTGTCGTTGTCATGACAACGATACGACACTCCAGTTGGCTTTCGTCCCTCCGCTAGGGGAGGAGTTGGCGCTCACAGCTGCATTGGCTGGAACAGTGGTATATATCCATAGTCTCCAACTCCTGGAGGAGCCTTTGAGATCCGAGCAAAAAGTCAATGTCGGCGCATGCATTAAGAAACAAAACAAAACGAAAGCGTTGTTAAAAAAGAAAAAATCATGAAACCGTCAAAAAACATACGCGAATTACAGACAGCAGTGCAGAATTAATTTGATCCATAAAGAGAAAGGGCTAGCATGAATCTTATAGAACAATTACGGAAACGTCGGCTACTTATAGGCTGGTAATGCAAACAGTACAACTAAAATGCAGCCATGGACAGAAAGAACCTAGAAGAGTTTGACAGAACTTCAGAACACGTTCATAAGCAGCAGAGGCTTAGATGATAGCGTCTTTGTGCGCACACAGTGTACTGAAGTAGCAACGGTGCAGAGCAGGCCTCGGCATTTGACCTTCCTGGACATCAGCGGTGTGCAAGGCAGTGTAAATAGCAATTCCTGCTGAACACACCAAAAGATGAAAGTATCGGTCTTGGGATTCTAAAATTACCGAAGGAAATGTACCAAAAGTTATCCATGGGAAGAGATAGTGGCAGTTGATTTCCACTAAGGATTTAACAAGGGCTGATCGTTACCAGAACTGCTGTTCATGATTTACAAAAAAATATAGAAAAAAAGGGAAGCAAGAAAGGGAGTTAGGATATAATCTCTAGAATAAACTAGGTGCATCGGACATAGAGCAGCGGTTCTCGGGTTTAATGTATTCAGACGGCATTGTACAATTAGCTCATCAAAATTTGCAGTGCCTTGTAAATATTTGAGCAGTCAAGGGAGACGCTCCAGGCTTTAGTTCTTACAAAAATGAATCGGGTTTGATGATATTCAACGACACCACTGATAAGGTTTACACAATATAAGTACATCAGATATCTAGTGCAGGAGAAAACAAATATCTCGGTGCATGTGTAACCGAAGGCAATATGGAAAGCCTGAAGAAACCACTAGGGCAAGACAGAGTTCGCGATAGTGAAGCAGAGGGGTGCAGTAGGTTTGAAGCACTGAGAAGTATTTGGAAATGAGTAATGGTTCCAGGGCTTACGTTTGGTTAAGCGGTGTTGTGACACGTACATTCACTCTGTACATGTCGTACAGGACTGTATATGCTTCTTCCTTGGTCTTACTGCGCAAACACATACTTTTGAAACTATGAACCAACTTTCCCAAACTAAACTACTATATAAATTTTAATGGGACTCACAAAACAGACGCGTCTCATCGGTCCAACCATGCTGCGACAGATTGGGTTCTTTCAAGCTTGACTATTTCTTCGAAGCACCGGCAGGCAACAGGAGGCACTTCGCGTGTTTGCATAGTAACGAGATAGTCAAGAACGATTGAGTAAGTATACAAGCCATCTCAGATACCCAGCGTGCATTTTTAAAGCAACGAGACCACGGCACTCGAGAGAGAACGACTCAGCGGCACGTTCTCAGACTGGTCGGGGCCCCACCCTGCCATCAGGTCGGACACGATACACCGCAGGAAAACGAAACGCAAAAAAAAAAGCCCGCTGATGCCCCTGTCCGTTTCCCTGGGTATCGGACAAACCTACCACGACCGCGGGTATACGTGCCGCAGCGGCTCTGTTCAATTGAACTCCTTTGACACGCCACCTGGCATGCTCGCCGAAAGAAACCGGCCGGTGCGCAGCAAATCAATGGGACCAGCGACCTGGAACGCATGTATTATTTCCACCGTGGAAGATCAATAGTACGTGTATCAACGCCACGGCGCTGCTGCTGCTGCTGCTGCTTGATGCCGCGTTGCTGTGCGTTTCCCTCTAGAGCAGCCCACGCCGGGGGGGCATGAGGAGTCGGCGAGGAGCGCTGACGCTGGTCGGCGCCATGGTCCCGCTGCCGATCGGATTCGGCACGCGTGCTGCAGGTTCTCGGACACGCAGAGGAGCACGCGACCTCTCTGCATTGCGGCCAAGGCGAGGAGTCAGTGCGGCGGAAAAACGAGGAAGGGTGCCCGGGAAAAGAGAGAAAGAGCTTTATTTTAGAGCGGCGCTTTCACCCAACGCTTTCCAGTGCGCACGAAATGAACGAGTGTTGACCGGCATGCTAGTAATGCGGCCGTATACTGTGTAAATTGAATGTTTTCTTGATGCAGGAGTTTGGATGACAATAAAAAAAGAAGCAGTGTAATCAGTGCTGCGCCTGGACTAGTCCACTGCAGGAACAAATAATAATAATAATAATAATAATAATAATAATAATAATAATAATAATAATAATAATAATAACAATAATAATAATAATAATAATAATAATAATAATAATAATAATAATAATAATAATAATAATAATAATAATAATAATAATGGGTTGTTGAAGAAAGGAAATGGCGCAGTGTCTGTCTCATATATCGGCGGACACCAGAACCGCGCCGTAAAGGAAGGGACAAAGGAGGGAGTGAAAGAAGAAAGGAAGACAGAGGTGCAGTAGTGGAGGGCTCCGGAATAATTTCGGCCACCTGGGGATCTTTAACGTGCACTTAACGCATTTAACGTGAACACATGCGTGCTGACTCATGTTTTGTTGCCATAGGCGGTCGTGCTGTCGGTCATCTTCCGTGGTTCAGGATATCGCCTGTCGCTTCTGAAGGCGACTGCGGACTCGCAGATCGGCAGCTGTACATGTTAGAAGGTTTCGTCGATGTTGACGCCATTGTACACTCTAAGGAGAAAGGAGTAAAAAATGGAGTAAGCTGTCCTCTAGTGCACCTCCTTTTATAAAAGGGAGTGCACTAAATGACAGCTTAACTCTCTTTTAATTTCCAATAGGTGTGTTAATGTTTAGAGTGGTATATGAGGTCGTAAGAACACAAAGGTCGACATTTTCAGACTCCAGTCAAAATGTGAGTTTTATCTGGAGCGCTGGGAGATAAGAGACTTTCTCGCCGCCAGTGCGGATACACTGATTGGTCCGGACGTGACCGCCATGCGCCTCCATCACCTCACTCTGGACACATCGCGGACCGTGGCGCCATCTGGCTCGATTCTTGGACTCCTGTAGGGGCGGCCTATATTCTGGGGCCGTCTATGATTCTGAACTTGGAAGGTACATTGCTGCGGTTGACACAGCTCAAATCGACGGCATCATGCAATAACGCTTATAATTAAAAGAAAAAAGAGAATTTTTCAACCTCGTTTAAGCAGCACCTTGCGCACCTATGAAGGTCATATAGAGGACAGCCCGGGAGCGTTGGAAGGGCTTCGCTCTATACAACTTTTGCTTAAGGTTTCGTACCACCTATTAGCGCTGCACTTCCTCCTTACACTTTCCATGCCCGGAGGCTTGAGGAAAACGAATGCGGTATTCCAGGACGATCGCTTACAGCGCACTGACTTCGCGGACGCGCAGGAAGCTCTTGTAGTCTGCCGCAGAAAAAGTGTTTAAACAATCGCCTTTGTGATGCCGCGCGCATCTGCGCTCGGAATAATGTTATTATAGGCGACAACGTAGTTGGCAGACACAAATTTGAAACTTTTGCACAATGTTTATAGTGTCTTGAGAAATTTAATTTCTGGCCATAGTTCTATACTCTTAAGATACCTGCAGTGCCATGACTACATGAACGTGTGAGGCGCACCTTGGATGAACTGGCTAGTTATGCCCGGCAGAGGAGAAAACGCAGCAGTCATGCTTTCTTAACGACGCGCTCTGCATAAACGACGTAAGGCCGTAAAACAAAACGCTGTGGTTTTCCTTGGGGGGGGGGGGGGGGGGTGATAACGATATGCAGAGTAACTGGCACGGTCTATAGCACTAGTGGACAGCGGAGTACATAAGCGAATGTCGTACGGGGCAGCCTGTGCAGGAAAGTCGAGATTCCGAAGTACTTCCTTAAGCTAATAAATAAAGCCGACTGGTGCCGATAAACAACACTACATGTAAGTACCTTCGTACGCTGCGGCGTGCAGGTCATGCCGCAATACTTTATCGCTCCGCATAGGAACGCTTGCGCTCACGTTGCTTTCAAGGGCACAGCAATGGGCTTTCGCTAACGCTTATCACCGTGTATCTGTATAGACCATGCTAGCTCTTGCAGAACGAAGCTGACTCTCACATGCAGAACAGTGGATGCTCGGAGTCGTTACGAATGCCCTATGTCGTATCTGTTGTCCGTGTGACCATCAGGGCTGCCTTGGCCTGGCTCAAGCTCAACTAAATATTACAAATATCTACCTGACTTGTTTTTCGCATACTGGCTCATCGCACGCGTTATTATACCCGAAGAAATTAATGGCCCGTCGCTAAAAATTGCCATACAAATGGTACAAGAGCTCTAGCCCACTCTCTGGCCAGTGATTGCACTTGCGCTATATAGTTAGGGTGGTGATGGTGAACACTTTCAAGGTTAGGCTGCACTCAACATAAATACACTCGAAAGTGGGTTAGAGAGCCGCCGTAGCGGCTGGGTTGGCAGATCTGCGTGCGCGACATGGGCATGTCGAGGGTTCACATCCCACCAGCGGCGTAAGGTTGTCTGTCCTACTTTCTAATCAACAGTACGAGAAATTCGGGACAGCTCCTCACCAATGCCTGTGACCCTTGCGGCCTATCAGGTTCTGTTCAGCAGCTGCTCGGACTTTCTCTTTCTGACGTCACGGATAATGTCACCGTGCTATTTCTTAATGCTGAAAGCCATGCGCCACATGGTAGCAGCCAAGGCAACTAGAAGTGCTTTTACCGAATTCATGTTAATGCTTATCTCTGAGGCAAAAATGATTACACTACTAATTGATCATTGATCAACATCAAAACGGAAAATCAGTTCCCCTAAGCCTTCCTCGGTTTCATCATTGTTGCTTTCCTTCACATGTATGTCGTGACAAGCCCTTCAGTTACCTACTCTGTACAACCTACCGACCGACCGATCGATGGATCAGTCAGTCAGTCAGTCAGTCAGTCAGTCAGTCAGTCAGTCAGTCAGTCAGTCAGTCAGTCAGTCAGTCAGTCAGTCAGTCAGTCAGTCAGTCAGTCAGTCAGTCAGTCAGTCAGTCAGTCAGTCAGTTTGTCAGTCAGTCAGTCAGTCAGTTTGTCAGTCAGTCAGTCAGTCAGTCAGTCAGTCAGTCAGTCAGTCAGTCAGTCAGTCAGTCAGTCAGTCAGTCCGTCAGTCAGTCAGTCTCAGTAAGTCAGTCTCAGTCAGTCAGTCGGTCGGTCGGTCGGTCGGTCGGTCGGTCGGTCGGTCGGTCGGTCGGTCGGTCGGTCGGTCGGTCGGTCGGTCGGTCAGTCGGTCAGTCAGTCAGTCAGTCAGTCAGTCAGTCAGTCAGTCAGTCAGTCAGTCAGTCAGTCAGTCAGTCAGTCAGTCAGTCAGTCAGTCAGTCAGTCAGTCAGTCAGTCAAATGGAGCTTTATTTGCTCATTCTAGGAAAACGTACAAAATAGTTGGATCGATAGCCTACATGACTAGTATGCGGTCCAATACAAAGTATATTTTGCCAACGGCAATATGAAATGTATAAAGTATGTCGTAAACAGAATACAACCAACGAAATAAGACTTCGAAATCAC
Source organism: Amblyomma americanum (assembly GCF_052857255.1). Lineage (NCBI taxonomy): Eukaryota > Metazoa > Arthropoda > Arachnida > Ixodida > Ixodidae > Amblyomma > Amblyomma americanum. The sequence continues at coordinate 192,290,131 of NC_135501.1, read as the reverse complement.
AAGGTGTCTGGTCGAATACAAGACAAAGCATTTGGGCAACCGCATGAAGAAAGCGCGGAACATTTGAAAGAACACACATACTGAATTCAAACGAAATGCAGATAGCAAGATCACGTCTTTATTTGGTTGTGCGTTTTCTGCTGTTAGTTTGCTTGCAGATATTTTAACCCCTTGTTTTGTCCATATTTTCGGAAATTACTTTTTTGTTTATTAATTTAAACTAGAAATAAAACTAGCAGGCTCACAAAAACTGCCTATCGCGATCCATCCGGCCACGTACAGCGACTGGGTTCTTCCAGCAACGCACGGCAGCACAGCCGTCGCTCTACTCGGACCAAAAATCGGAAAATTTGTTGCAGAAGCCACGAGCTACACCCAACAATTCTGGCATTTCTGAACGGGAAAGAGTTCATGAACAGAATTTTTTCATATATTATAAGATTTCACTATAACTATCAACATATCTTAAGATCTCCCGTCGACAGGTTTGCATTTTTTTTGCTATTAATATTTTTTGCTATCGTAAAAAACGTTCCCCATTGGTTTTCTATGGCAGTCTTAACTGTTCGATGCGGCCGATGGAAAAACTTTAAAAGAATCGTTTTGCTACGCCTTGGAAGGATGGACCATTGACTTCAATAATTCTATGAGCCTACCTTACAATTTTGCAAAATTGAAAATTTTTGTCCAAGAATGTTGGACATACGCCTCGGTCGCAGTGACGACGCGCGGGGGGGGGGGGGGGGGGGGTTAAGAAATCACGTGTTTTAATCAGTCAACCGTCCACATGGAAGCAGAAGGAAAAGCCAAATGCTCGTGCAGGTTGCCGCTTGGGCAGGGAAAACGAAGAGTGAAGCAAAACCATATGCGCCAAACAGTGCCACGCACATGTATAGCAGTACTGCCACTCCCTATAGCGCTGTATCAATCAACTAGTGAGGCACGTATGAGCGTCCTCGTACGAGCGAACAGCAACGCGAGCGAGTGGCATACAACGCCATTATTCTCTCATCTACCGTCATCACCAATGTTTCAGTTCTTCGGCGCCCCCACCCTCTCCCCGTGATCACATGTCCGCTAGCACAAACACGCACTGTGCGTAAGGGAGTCGCTCGATCGATTGGCGCGGGAGCGAGTGCCCTGCCGTCTCTGCGGGACGGACAGGCGATGAGTGACAGTGATCAGATATACCCCATCACGGAGGCCAGACCCGAGGAAAAGTTTCTGCCCGCACAGTTAAGGGCAGTGCTGGCGTTGTGGAGCAGGCATAAAAGAAGCCAATAAGCCAGAAATTTGCGTCCCCTTTTACTCGACGGTTTTATTTAGTATTACTCATCTAGGTTTATTTAGGGCATCTTTGCCTCCCTCACTCTCTTCTGTTGAAGATATGACGTGGAGAGTCGACACAGGCACCGCTTACTGTTTTTTTCCGGAAAGGCAACATAACATCGTCATGAAGGAACACTCACAACAACACGAACATCGACAGTGATGTATCTCATCACGTCGGCAGTTACAGGCAAACATAGAAACGCTTTCATAGTTAAAGCATACCAGTAGCCGAGCCAATGTATTCTGGTAATAGTGCTGAAACCAATTTTCGTTTTAACATAGACAAGATACAAGCGGCTCCGCAACGCCTAAAAGAAAGCACTGGCTCCAACCACGGAGTCTGGTGAGTATGGGGACATGATGTGGCGTGTCATCTGTTACATCTCGGCAGGGACGAACACAACGCTCCGTGCCATGCCCAGTACAGGATATATTTGGAGACGCCACTGTGTTAATACAGCGGGAGTTACTCGTGCGAAGGTAGTTACAAAGGGGCACGTGCAGGATCCGCTATCCGTGTGCAGGACATAATAATAATAATAATAATAATAATAATAATAATAATAATAATAATAATAATAATAATAATAATAATAATAATAATAATAATAATAATAATAATAATAATAATAATAATAATAATACTAATAATAATAATAATAATAATAATAATAATAATAATAATAATAATTGGCTTTTGGGGAAGGAAATGGCGCAGTATCTGTCTCATATATCGTTGGACACCTGAACCGCGCCGTATCGGAAGGGATAAGGGAGGGAGTGAAAGAAGAAAGGAAGAAAGAGGTGCCGTAGTGGAGGGCTCCGGAATAATTTCGGCCACCTGGGGATCTTTAACGCGCACTGACATCGCACAGCACACGGGCGCCTTAGCGTTTTGCCTCCATAAAAACGCAGCCACCGCGGTCGGGTTCGAATCCGGGTACTCCAGATCAGTAGCCGAGCGCCTAACCACTGAGCCACCGCGGCGGGTGCACAAAACAGACTGAAAGACAATCTCGGTTCAAATGCGTAAAAAATGGTGGACTAAAATTTACATATACATGTCAGTATGCCCCACAGTACCGCCTGTGTCGAGACACTACAGAGAGCAGATATCTAGAGATAATACTTCAGCGAGTTATCTCAGATGATTCAGAGAAAATACTTCATATAAACAAATCCGACCCTGCGGGGCGCTTTCACATGTCCAACATTCTTGAAAATTTTTTTTAATATTCTAAGCTACTGTTATAAAAATAGTGAAGGTAATGGTTCATTCATCCGGTGCGCATCAAGATCTTTCTTTTAAAGCTTTTCCATCGCTCGCTTCGAGAATTTAAGACTGCCATAGAAAACCAATAGGGAACGCTTTCGACAAAAGCAAGAACGTTATTGGCAAAAAAAAAAAACAACAAGCCTGCTCACGGGGAATGTACGGATATATTGATTGTTATAGTAAAATCTTGGAATATATAAATAAACTGCGTTCACAAACTTATTCCGGTTGAAAAAATGAATTTGTCTTGAAATGTCGGGTATGCTTTCGTCGTCTAACCAACAATTGCAGCCGCCGCGGTGGTTCAGTGGCTATGGCGTCCGGCGGCTGATCATGAGGTCGCGGGATCGCCTTTCGGTGGGAATGAAATGCAAATGTGCGCCAGTGTTGTGCAGTGTCGGTGCACGTGAAGGAACCACAAGTAGCCGAAACTACAGCTGGGCCCTCTGCCACGGGACTATCCGCACTTATTTTTTCCTTCCTTTCAGTCCGTCTTCATCCCTTTAATCACGATGCAGTTTATTTATTTATTTATTTATTTATTTATTTATTTATTAGATACCTGTATCGCCTTACGGAATTACAGCAATGGGGGAGGGGGGAGTGTTACAAAACATGCTGAAGAATTCAAAACAATACACGTAAACAGAGGCATCAAGTTTCACAAAGCTTACAATGCAATCAAAGCGTGGAAAACGTATCGCTCTTGTTGATAGCAACAATTTCGGACGGCAATGTCTGTTCAGAGTAGGACAGTTAATTATGCTTTTCCTTCCTAATAGTCGCCCAACTCAATCTAACCAACTACCACACACCCACTTCGAATTCACCGCTTCTGAACTGCTTGCATGTGCTTCCACGCAGCGGCGTCGATGTCAAGCGCCGTCAGAGGAGCAGGGCCTCCGAGATCACAAATTCCAGGGTCGCGAGAACAGTTGAATGATCTCAGAGGCTGCAATCTGTCGGGCGCTTCTCCCAATGGGGACAAACGGGCTTTGAAAGCAAGTACCTTTTCACCCGATTGCTCAAGACTTTCGGTATCTCAGTCCAAGTCAGCATGCTTCACGACTAGCCATGGCGAGTGCCGTAATTCTCTTAGTAAATGATCTGGTAGGCAGGCAAATTTAACAGGATTTTGGCGTTCATTTGCTGGCTACAAGGCATGGTGTAGTGGAGGGCTCCGAACTAATCTCGACCACCAGAAGATCTTTACTCTGCCTCGAAACTACAGTTCACCGGCGTTTTTGCATTTATCACCCACATTAAGGCTGCTACCACGGCTGGGAATCGGATTCGCGACACCGTACTCGGCAGCGGATAGCTATAGTAATCGTAATCGTTTTTTTTTTTTTGGGGGGGGGGGAAGGAAATGGCGCAGTATCTTTCTCATATATCGTTGGACACCTGAACCGCGCCGTAAGGGAAGGGATAAAATGAGTGAGTGAAAGAAGAAAAGAAGAAAGAGGTGTCGTAGTGGAGGGCTCCCCGGATAGCTATAGCAACTGAGAATCCCTTCAAGGTTAGTGAACAGCGTAACAAAGGCGGGAAAAAGCCAATGCAAACGCTTGCAAACAACTATATATTACCACTTTTCGTTCTTCATTGAACTCAGTTGCTAGTCAGCGCCTGTCTTGCCTTTGTCCCGCCTTTGTGACGCTGTTCACCCACCATGAATGCTTACCAACGCGCCCAAATCCCAGCTTTATATAGTCAATAAAAATTCATTTCCTCTCCGATGGACATGACAACTAAAGGTGCCATTTATATGTGCGCATGCATAACGTCCAACTGCTGATGAAATCCGAAGGTATTCACTGGAGATTACATCTTCAGTGAGTATACCTTAAGATTTCATCGGCTCCTCTACGACTTGTTTTCCATTGTTCGAATCCCATCCGCTTGCTTCGATTTAGGCTGGACGCGTTCGTATAGCGCAGAGAACGACGGCTAAATCGATTTCAAGCCGCGCAAACGAACCAACGCCGCTCCGCGCTTGGCACGTCGCTCAGCACTCGAGCGAACGCAAGACCAGCGGCCCTACGCGCGCCATCGAGGACGGCCGCATTCGTCCGTGCATGAAAGGATCACGACACGCGTGCGTAAGTTGCGCGCGGCTTGCAGGCTCACTTCAGAAGCACACTGGGTGCAGCAGGCCCGGAGGCAGTAGCAACGGCAGCAGCCGCAAGCGGCCGCTTACGGCTGCCCCAGGCCCGCCACGGAGGAAAACGTGATTGCTGCATGCAACGCGACGCTTACGCGAGCAATGCCCCGCTGCCAACGCCGCACCATTCGCGCTCAGAAGCCGAAGTCAGCGTTCCGCAGCGGCGAACACTGTTTTTTCGCCGGGAAATACCCTCGGACTGACCGCCATTCTCGTATTTTTCCCTCTTGTGTTTTGCGTCGCCTTTGGAAGTTTATCCCGTTCTGGATTTCCGTGTCCACACCTCACGGGGACTGCTCTTAATTTTTGTTTTCTTCGCCGCTCAAGGAGGGCGTTCGCAGATTAGTTTCGTTTTATAACAATTTTTAGAGTTTCGCTGTAAGCAAACAAACGCCAGCGACTTTCACCGAAGCGCGCCACGCGCGGGGAAGTTTTGGGGTCCAAATTCAGCGCATGAGAAGGGCGCCCATCAACGCATCTTAGATTGTCAGTACGCCAACACAAGCATTCTCTAAGTGCTCATTTATCTTTTTTTTTCTGAAAAAAAAAATCCGTTGTTTTCTTCCCGCGAACGCCCCCGGTTGCTTAGGGAGATCGAGCGATAATGAGCTTGGGGATGAAATCCATTCTTAAAATGCAGAATATATTCCTTTTGACTAAACTTGCAAGCAATTTCTTCATTGATAGCAATAAATTTTAGAGAAAGAACACACGACGCACTATATCTAATTCACTTACTAGGTTTGAGATCAGAAGTATTCTTGCTGTTCTTTTTATTCCGTTATAACGAGATTTGACTTATTAAATGCATGGCTGGGGAAGCGAAGACGAGAAGCTAAAAAGGCTCTCGCGAAATCGCATCGCGGTCCAATCGATCCCAACATTTGCTGCTTGCTCGGCCAACTTTAGTGACGCGAATAAAAAAATTTCCGCTTTCACGAACAGGCTGGTTTCCATTAATCTTGAAGTTGGCAGGCGAGAGTTTCATCCTCCGCCGCCTTCGCCATCGCCGCCGCTCGGAACGTTGGCGTCGAGGAGCTCGGATTGAATTCCGTCACGTCAATTCGTTATTCACGGAGCGCCGGCAGCAAACGTCTCCGTAGTCGAGACACACTGAGAACCGAACATGCAGGCGCAAAACAAGCCAGAGCCAGCGTTGCAAGCATTAATGTCCCGTCGGAGTCGGACATCTACATTCTCCAAAGAGTTCTCGGCTCACATCATTTTGAAGTCTCTCATAACGTAACAGAGGGAAGACAGGATTTCTGGGCGTGGATTGGCGTTGAGAAAACTCCCAGCGAGAGTACAGGGAGAGAGGAGACGAGACATTCACGTCTATCGCAATCGCGACTTCATCCGTCACAAGTGGCGGGGCGGTTTTTTTACTCTCGGCCGATGCACGCGTCATCCTCGATGTTCTCGGCCGCACCCAGTGGACCTTGGCGCGCGCGTCATGTTAGAAGTGTGGGGTGTCCGCTGGTTGCGACGTCTTTTTCGCAACCCCTTCGCGATGTCCTGACAGGCTCCGCTACACGAGAGGAGGTTCTTATCAGAATGACCGACCGCCGGCTCTGACCTCTCGGACGACCCTAGTAATGCAAGATATCACTGTCAACTCTTTTACCGTACTGGCTCTTAATCGATATTAGGACCCGTTTTTCTCGCGGAAAGTGGTCCAAGAACGTGGGATGTTCCATCGAAATCGACAGCCCTCAATTATTTTCGCAAGAACAATCTTTAAAGGCATTTTGCTCCTTGTTGTATTCGTTGAAAAAACCGCGTTATTCATTTTACAGGGCTGGGGCAACCTTAACACTTGGATTTATGAGGTGAGTAGCAAGGTCTGCCGGAAAGTCCGAGAGCTCACTGTCAGGATCATGTCAGCAGCAAGTGAGCCGACATTATATCTTTTCAAGAGGTTGACGGTTCTTTCGCTTAGGTCGAGAACAGGGTGAAATAGAAACTATACGTACAAGCCGAACACGGCACAAATGAATCACAGACGAAAGATGCCAGCAGTCACTGATACAAAGGAACTCTAGGGAATGAGGCTTCTTATTTTGGCGCGGTGATGCTGTGGGTGGATAATTAGGCGCGTAATTGTGTAGTTTGAGTATAATTTCATAGAAAGCACAAGAAAAAAAGCATTTAACGCAACATGCAGAGGTGATCGGTTAGGACGTCACCGATGGTGTGGTTGTCCTTTCTTCAACGTTCAAGAGAACTTTCTTTCTAAATGACTATGCAATTAATTACCACCATTTTCAACATGACACTAAAAAAGTTAAATTGACCCATGCAGTCGTTGGTTTGAATGGCTGTTGGCTCTTTCGTATGTGTGCGTAAACGAGTTTATAATGTTCTTACTGTTGTCTGTAGATGGAATAAAACCGAATCTAAAGCTTTCGTTGCTAAGTTTGCGCCCCCCCAGAGGCAAAACACTTCGTGAAACGGCTTGGTAATTGATGCGTTTCCTGGCTATTTAACCAGTCGCCATGACTGCATACTAACCGCATATAGAATTGCGCGATTTTGGCTAGAAAGGCTAAAGACACCGGGCTCTTTCGTGCCTCTAGAACAGTCCTCTAATTTTACGCGACAGTATCAGAGCCCCATGTCCCAACACCCATTGGCGGTGTCATACTTTGCCACCTACCAAGTGGCAAGTGGCGCTTCGGCAGGTGGTAAAAGCCACCTTGGAAGGTTGTACATGGTTGTACACGGAGGAGCCAGTCGCGATTAACAGTACCTCTTGCTGGGCTAGTTGGTGTAACAGTGTGTAACAAAAGTAAAAAACAGCGCTAATTTTTACACAAACCACACAGAAAGACCAGACAGGACGGGCGCTGGTCTGTCCTGTCTGGTCTTTCTGTGTGGCATGTGTAAAAATTAGCGCTGTTTTTACTTTTGAGCCAGTCGCGAACTGCCTCCTGCCGCGGTTAGCAGATGGCAAGCCACACACACTCTCCGTATTTCCTCCAAACGTTTAAGCTGCTGCCGCACTTGAATCAAGCGAGCGGATCGGTTCGGTGTATTGTTTCGTCCTACTGTGCTCGTTTCTTACTCCCCCCCCCCCCCCCCCCCTCCCCATCGACGTGTCTTCTTTGCATCAGCGTCAGTAGCCCAAACGCCAAGAAACGTGACGTTGCCGACGGCGCTTACAGTCGCCTTAATCTCCTTTCGCTCGCCTAATACCAAAGCGCCCATACTCGCATAGCGCGAGCGAAGGGGTGTTAGTGCTATAGGCCGGAAGAAGCATGACACGCCGAATTGTCGGCACCGCGATACAGCAGCGACAGCACCCAACCTGGCCTCCCAAATCGCCTTCCTCGAAGTCGACACGCATCGTCAACTTCGGCGAGAGGCCCTACGCCACGCCCGGAGAGTCCTGGGGGCCATCTGCGACACATCCGCCCTCCACAGAAGCCGAGCAGAGATGATGCCGGCACTTCAAAGCTCCATTCAAGGCGGCGTATTGTAGTGCGGTAAGTGACAATAAAGGAGGGAGCCCAGAGAGAGAGAGAGAGAGAAAGAGAGAGGGAGAAAATAGGCGTCTCTGGCGACCACCCTGGCAGCTGTGGTTTTGGCACGCCTTCCCACGGCTCTAGTGATTACGCGAAACTCACACCGTGTAGGCGACGATTTCGCATTCTGCCGCCCTGTATTCGCCCATGCAGCGCCCCCCCCCCTCCCGCCCCATTTCGACACTTATCCTCCTCTCGCGACTTGCGAGAAACAGCTTTCTTTGTTCCTGAGACGAGAGTTGAAAAGCCGCGTCTTGTTCTGAGTGCAGCGCCGACCACCACGTGCGGGATTAACGCCCCCGAGAAGGAAATTGCCAAATTGCTGCGCTGAGAAGTGCGGCGAAGACGCAGTGAAGGAAATGAGAGCAGTGGCTTTTTCGCGAAACAAAACAAAAAGCCAATGAAGAAAGAAGTAACACGCTCTCATTCATGCTGCGTCAGGAAGTGCCTAGAGGTGCTGCTCCGCTTTGTTGTTTTCTTTTTTTTTTTGTATCTTCCGTCTTCATTCTCTTCTCTTTCTCTTCGTTGTGATCTGTACCTCTACTTTACTTTCTGGAGCAGGCAGGCTGTTTTCCTCATCTGAGGCAGTTTCTACCCGGTTCCTTCCCCTTTTTCGTTTTCTCGTGTATTTTACCAGCTCTTAAAAGGGCACTAATGACAAATAGAAGTTGGTTTGGTTGGTTTATGGGGTTTAACGTCCCAAAGTGACTCGGGCTATGAGAGACGCCGTAGTGAAGGGCTCCGGAAATTTCGACCACCTGGGGTTCTTTAACGTGCACTGACATCGCACAGTACACGGGCCTCTAGAATTTCGCCTCCATCGAAATTCGACCGCCGCGGCCGGGATCGAACCCGCGTCTTTCGGGCCAGCAGCCGAGCGCCATAACCACTCAGCCACCGCGGCGGCTTACAAATAGAAGTGGGAAAGTATCGATAGGGTTTCGCGTTCCAATGACAAACAGGTCTCTCTCAACGAAATCTGAGCTTTTGTGGTCAAGAGAAGACAAAAAACATGCCCGATTTACCTGCTGAAGCTAAATGCGGCTTAGGCGCGCTAGAACGTTAGGCCTTGTTTACCTTTGTTTATATTTGTTAACCTTTTTAAAGCTTAAAAATTCGAGTTGCACACAAGTGTTATCGGAGTCGTTTCTCGGCTTTCCTCTGGCGATAAGCCGCCTGAGCTGCTCGTTGCGATTCGAGTCGCCGTTACCCCCGTTCGGCGGTCCCTGAAGCCACTTGCACACGTCTCTCGACTGCAAGTTAGATGATGATGATGATGTCTTCAGGCTTAGTGGCACGTTTATTCCGGGGAGTTCATCATTCTCGTCTTCTTTCTCGCTTTTTTTCTGTTTCTGTACCCCGTTCAGCAAGGTTATATACTGTCTTCGCTGCTCTGCTACGGCTTGCCGCTTGACTATATCCACTGGGTCGGCTGACTCACGTTGGTGCTCTATTCTTTTCCATTTGTAAATAAATAAATAAATAAATAAATAAATAAATAAATAAATTCCTGGTCAGCTCGCCGTGCACGCACTTCGGTTCTGGATTTTTTCGGAGGACCGGCTTCAACTAAGGTTCACCGTGTGCCGCACTGCACGTTACTCCGGCGACTTCATTCTTCGGCTCTTCTTTCTGGCATCTGCATGTGCACGCAACTATGTTTCTCCCTCTTCATCTTCAAAGCCTCCCTCTCCACTCGGCTGCAGCTGGCGTGATGCCCTTCTCCCCGCTGGCTGCAGCTGTCGCGACTCACCTTCGAGCTTACCCGAGTTTACGCGAGCTTACCCAAATTACTCAGAGACTTTATCCGTAGATAGGGCGGCTATTTTGGTAGCGAGGCATCTAGTGGTAACGCACTAAAATTCAGAGACAGGTGTCGCCACTAGTGGCCTTCTTCGCAAGTAAATTGCTTGCGTGGATATCCACGTTTTGCAACGGATCCCAGAGGCTAGGCAACATCGCCATTCACTTTAAAACTGCGATCACGGAGTGCTTTTCGATCTGGACGTCACGATTTTGAATTGACTGGCGGCAGAGTACTTAAAGGCCCAATAACCCTTACGAGTCGCAGAGGATGTGTGACCATTTTAGTCAAAAAAGCGACAGTCGCAAACGATCGCATTGGTAGAAAAGTGAAGCTCGCAGCCTAGTCGCACACTATTCGATTTGCCAGCCTTGCGACTGCGAGTCGTCAGCTGCTGAACCAATCAGCGAGCGCGCTGAGCTTTCGGCAACGACGCCGCCCGCGGACGCGCCGGGCGATGAACTGCGCTGCTCCCTGGCTGCCCTAGTCATTGCTGCTGCCGCCGCCGCGGTGGCTCAGTGGTTATGGTGCTCGGCTGCTGACCCGAAATATGCGGGTTCGATCCCAGTCGCGGTGGTCGCATTTCGATGGAGGCGAAATGTTAGAGTCCCGTGTACTGTGCGACGTCAGTGCACGTTAAAGAACCCCAGGCGGTCGACATTTGTGGATCCCTTTACTACGGCCTCCCTCATAACTTGAGTCGCTTTAGGGCGTTAAACCCCCTACGACCAAACCAATCCAACCAAACCTAGTCTTTGCCAAGTGTAGCTGGTTTCACATATCGATGCCGCACCTCCCTTACAAAAATGATCTATAGACAGTCTATAGACTTCTTACAGCCTCTAATGCCTTCCTATAGATTTTTTTTCTCTATGCATAGTCTATATACTGTCTATAGAGAAAAGTCTACTAAAAGTGTACGGCCATAAATCAATAGACTGGCTGTAGACTGTCTATAGGATTTGTATTGCCTATAGACTGTTCTCTACGGTTTGTCTAGGGAGAGTCTATAGACTCTATAGACAGAAGTCTATGGACTACCTAAAGAAATTTTTGCAAGGGCTGAGGGCGCTTCGGAACTGGGCAACGCGGTAATAGAGGCGCTACTCTCGTCACCGCTTTACTGTGAACCCCGTCTCACAATAAATCAAAGATATTCTCGTTTTCCGCGACGCCTTCAGCGGCGGATGCTAGCAGACACCAGGCGAGCCGCACTGGGCACCTTCCTCAGTTTTACTGTAGAGGAAGGCCGACAGAAAGTGAGAGAGCGCGGCAGGATGTGAAGAGACGGGTTGACCATAGTCGGATACAACACAAGAAGAAAGCGACTTTTCCCCGGCGGCTTTTACCTTTCCAACCAATGGCGTCGGCCGATTCTCATGAACCTGCTAGCGTGACAATTCAGGCAGTGGCGTGACAGTGCACGGAGTGGACTATTCCCGACCACGGAGGGAAGGAACTATCCCCTTTCATCTCCCGCTTTCTGCATTGTGTAGGCTATCTTTGTGTTGGGGCGCGAATTAACGGCAGGATGCCTTATTACTTTTTCAAACTGTTTATTAACAAGGTTACGTTTAGAGCGATTACACGGGTGCGTACGGTCCAGCGTCCATCTTGCGTCTCCTGTCTTCCTCCCCGGGGTTGCTAGCCGCCTGCTCGCCCAGGGTTGCCGGACAACTGCGCTTTTTCCGCTGCGCGCGCTCGCCGCGCATCGGAAGGTCCGCTAACAATTGTCATCCTGGCAAGCTCATGAGAATCGGCCAACGCCATTGGCTGGAAGGAGCTTCTTTGACGTGGAAAATCCCCTTCGTTCTTGAGATCAGTTAAGAGGAGGGAAAAGAGGGGCTCGTTGTGCCATACACGAGGGAACAGTCACTGCAACCGAGGAGCACAGGGGATGTATTTTTTTTAAATATGTTGTGTTCGTTAATGCGAGAATATTACGGTGATTATTTTTTCAAAGATGAACGATTAGAAATAAAAACAGAACAACATGCCGCCGGTGGGATTCGAACCCACGACCTCCGACTTTAGCGTCCGGCGTTCTACCAACTGAACTACGGCGGCGACTGTGCAGTCTTCTGGTCTCGGGGGTAGGTCTGCTTTCTAATCAGTCATCTTTTTAATTAATTAATTAATTGGTTTTTGGGGAAAGGAAATGGCGCAGTATCTGTCTCATATATCGTTGGACACCTGAACCGCGCCGTATGGGAAGGGATAAGGGAGGGACTGAAAGAAGAAAGGAAGGAATAGGTGCCGTAGTGGAGGGCTCCGGAATAATTTCGACCACCTGGGGATCTTTAACGTGCACTGACATCGCACAGCACACGGGCGCCTTAGCGTTTTTCCTCCATAAAAACGCAGCCGCCGCGGTCGGGTTCGAAACCGGGAACTCCGGCTCAGTAGTCGAGCGCCCTAACCACTGAGCCACCGCGGCGGGTTCATCTTTTTAAAAAACTGGTTTTGGTTTTATAGGGTTTAACGTCTCAAAGCAACTCGGGCATTGAGAGACGAGCCGGACAATGATGGGTAGAAGGATCCCATGGCTTGGCGCCCGCTTTCTTAGGGGTGTGCTCTTGGAAGAGGTTCCGCAAACTTCATCAAAATCACTGTGCTCTTTAAAACACAAATCGAACACTTCAGCCTGCAAAGATAGTTCGTTCTAGCGTGCTCGCAGAGTAGTCCATGTTAAAGTTCGTACACTGTAACCAGCGTGTCTAAACAGACCTACAGGTTAAGTGTAACGACCGCAAGTGAACTTTCGAAAGAACTCTACTTCAGAGTGACACTGCAGTCCTGGGTAACTACAGATTCCCCTCCGGCTCTCTGACTTTGCGAGAAAAAAAAAGAAGAGAACATGTCTTTAAAAAATTCTTTCTCGGTAATAGCTCGCTATCCTCTGAGCTTCTGCTTAATGATCTTTTTTTCCTTGCCTGCGAGTATGAAGTCATTCGTGCAAGTTCTTGCCTCGCTCTGCGACTTGAACCTGCATTTACTCCCGTTTTGCGGGGTCCTGTTTTAGCGCTGCTTAAATTTACTCCGCCCTTTTAATATTTCGCTCAGTGTTTCCCTGTCGGCGTGGTCGTTTCATGACGTGCACGGACCATTTGATATACCATAGCGCGCAAAGAAATTTCGATGGGAGTTTCTGCCCGTTTAATGAACGTGCAGCTCCATCCATCTCGCCACTTTTGCTTTTTTTGCAATCATAACTCCAGCAACGGGACGCCCAGTAACTACGAGGCCATTTCTTGATTTTGAAACGGTTTGTTTACGCGGCGCAGACCTTCAGATAAGCGTTGTTTTTGATTGCTCAGAGCTAACAGTCATTCCCGAGGTGTCTCGTTTGGATCGATCGAAACCACGTGCCAGAAATGACGACGCCTTGCATAAACAGAGTCTTAAGTAGTTAATATGCGGAATCTGAATGCTAGGGTTCGAGTATAGGGAGCGCAAAATGTAGGATCTGCTTTTTATTGGAAGTATAAAATAAATGACAATAAAAATCGAAATCCCGGAAAAAAGTTTTCAAAGCAGGAAGAGAGCCTGGTTGCATTGGTTTTTGAAGCGAAAAGCTTCACTACGCTAGGTAAAGCAGTCGTCGGGTAGGCCGGAGAATGACGTTGAACGACCTTCAGCCCAACCACGCTAGCCGTGTATGTGGTACAGTTACGGTGTAGAACTCTTCACCCATAACCTTGACCCGTGACCTTTAGCTGACCGTTGACCTTCGGACTATGGCTTTTCACCTTCGACCTCTCACCTTTGGGTGACCTTTGGGCTGACCTCTGACCTTAAGAGCATCCGATGGGGTGATGTGAAGCCACGTGATAACATCCGATGGGGGTGTCGTAAGACCATGTGATACCAGGTCATAGCCACGTGATCGTGTGGGTATATATAGAAGGGCTGCTGCGAGCGTGTAGCGGAGCTGCCATGGACGCGCCTTAAAAACTTAGCAAGCGGGATCTGCTCTTTCTTGGAAGTATAAAATAAGTGACTGCAAAAAAGGAAATCACGGAAACACACTTTCAAAGCAGGAAGTCAGCCTGGTTGCATTTCTTCTTTGCGTATTCTGGCGCGGGAAACAAGAGCGGCGCCTCCTGCGCAAAAATGGCCGCTAATAACGGGGCGTGGACTTTTTCCGGCACGTTTGGCAGAAACAAAACAGTCATTAGAGAGCGAGAGCTGTCTGCACTTAGTGCCCCATTTGGAGAGGATCAGTTCGCTACTCAAGATGTTATTACCAGCCTGCCAGCCCTCTAAATCACTTTCTCGCCTTTGCCCTGAAGGTATGCGTGATGACGCCGTCAAGGAACTGGCTAGCTCGCGCAACTGACACGCATGCCGAGGTAACCTATCCGTCACAATTACACCGCGGTAGATGCAGACCTCATGTGGGACGCCGGACCGCGTTTATGTGCAATAACTGCCGCATTATCAATAATAATCATCATCATCATCGACACACCGTCGCTGGAGCCCATGGCCGTTTTGGCCCTGGCAGCTATGACGACGCCAACGGGAGGCCAGGCACTTTGCCTTGAGTGTTGCTGCTGTAATGGAAGGGGTATTGTTGTTGCGATGATTAAAACCGCTCCATATTATGCATCATATCCGCTACGGTACCTTGCCATTCTAGTTATAGCCTACACTTTAAACACAAATACGCCGATATGGGAGTAAAGAAGCATAATAATAATAATTGTTTTTTGGGGAAAGGAAATGGCGCAGTATCTGTGTCATATATCGTTGGACGCCTGAACCGCGCCGTAAGGGAAGGGATAAAGGAGGGAGTGAAAGAAAGGAAGAATAGGTGCCGTAGTGGAGGGCTCCGGAATAATTTCGACCACCTGGGGATCTTTAACGTGCACTGACATCGCACAGCACACGGGCGCCTTGGCGTTTTTCCTCCATAAAAACGCAGCCGCCGCGGTCGGGTTTGAACCCGGGAACTCCGGATCAGTAGTCGAGCGCCCTAACCACTGAGCCACCGCGGCGGGATATAAAGAAGCAGTAAGTTGTCCTCTAGCGTAAACCATTTTATAAAAGGCATTGCGCTAGAGGGCAGCTTTCCTTTTTACACCTTTCTGTTTGGAGTGTAGCTTCGCGCAATCTCTCCTGGATGTGTGATCACGTTTAGAAAACAAAGCTGTCCCCACGCACCCCTGTGTGAGGCGAATATTGAACTGTCGACCTAACAATCCCATGAGCGCTGCTCTACCGACTGGAGCATTGATGTACTAGGGCCGACATCCACTCACAGGAGCTAAAGCTCTTGGCGTAACGGGCGCTATGTGTTTGAGGGGAAACAAAAATCTCCAGCGCCGCAGCTGCAGGTATTGTCGATCTCCTCGCATTGGGGATGCGGCGATAATTCTGTTGATTGCGGTGAATGTATTTTTGGTCATTGAACACTTGCCCCGCCGTGGTGGCTCAGTGGTTAGGGCGCTCGACTACTGATCCGGAGTTCCCGGGTTCGAACCCGACCGCGGCGGCTGCGTTTTTATGGAGGAAAAAAACGCTAAGGCGCCCGTGTGCTGTGTGATGTCAGTGCACGTTAAAGATCCCCATGTGGCCGAAATTATTCCGGAGCCCTCCACTGCGGCACCTCTTTCTTCCTTTCTTCTCTCACTTCCTCCTTTATCCTTTCCCTTACGGCGCGGTTCACGTGTCCAACGATATATGAGACAGATACTGCGCCATTTCCTTTCCCCAAAAACCAATTATTATTATTAATTCTTGTTTTTTTTAATTTGAAGACTGGAAATGTGTAGAAAAAGAGGCTGTCTATTAGCTGAAAAGTAGCTCGTGGAAGCTGTGGTCTTCCAGAAACCTGCGCAAGCTCCTCCTCTTAACGCTGTCGGTTGGCCACAGTTAAAGGAACTCCTCCCTGGTAGTCGTAAGCCCAACTTCCAGTAATCGCCGTCTTCTTGAGTCGTGCGTACCTGGGCACGTCCGCAAGAAGTGGTGAAGATCCACCTCAGCGCTCGCCGTGGAACATCTAGGACATGTGCTGGGCACTGCATCTTCCCTGAGAGCCCCATCGTCACGTCACCGACGTGTGAAGTACCGCCCCAGCCCTTATCATTCTAAGGGACGTCTCATCCAATCTCGATAAATTATGAGGGAGGGGGCAAGTGCACGGGAGGATCAAAGCACATGTACTTCGCCTTATAGAGGACTACAAGATGGGAAAAGCAGATCGTAGATCAAAAGAGAGGCTAGTGGGTGAGGCGTTCGTATTTGGAGCTTGCTGTGTAAGTGCGTCTGCTTTCCTCTGGACAACATTCTGAGTATCTTATTGTGTCCAATGTGTCTGGATGCGATGCATTATTTCCATATTGAACTTGATTCAGCTACGTCGTGAACTGGACACCGAAGCGGTAAACGAAGAGAGGAAATGGAGGAAATTGAAAGAAGAACCAGATCCATGGTAGTATTTTGCGAGAATTATCTTTCGAATTCATTATTTCGTTTCGTTTGCACTGGGCAGCCTCAGCGTTGGCTCCAGAGCCGGCGAACCACATTCCTGGCTGTTTGACAACCCGAACCACATTCCTGGCTGTTTGACAACCCGGAAGTCACAGGCAGCAGCTGCCAGTGACAAAGGGAAGAAAGGGGGGGGGGGGGCGAGCACATGAATGAAAATCTTTAACCCTTAAAGAATGCGGCCGCTCAATGCATTTTGCAACTAGCGAGCTTGCGTTTACGTCACCACGAAAGTCACCATCGACATTCCAAACAGCACGGTAACGCAGCCGCCTGAGCAATGAGAATATGTTTATTACACTTGCGAGAGCCCGTGACAACAATCAAGTGTATTCACGATCCTTTTTAAGCGCACCATCAAACGTTGGGAATTTTTGAAAACCTTTACTAAAACGCGCAGCAAATACATTATTACTACTTCATGCGACGGAAATAAATGTTTCTCCCCAGACTCATTTTGCGAGTATCTTACTTTCTCGGCTGAACAGGGCACGGTTTTAAAAAAACAACAACATCAAATAAACAAAAGTTTACCATCTTCAAGCTTCGAAATAACGATCGATTGACTTCTGTGGAAAACCTATTAAAATTTTACAAACACTCAAACGAGCGCGGACCAGTCAGCGCGATATACGAGATGCTCAAAAACAGAAGCGTGCGTAGGGTAAAAATCCTTCACACTGCACCAGCAAAAAAAAAAAAAAAGAGGGGGGAGGGAGAGCTCATATGCCTTCTCAGCATAGACGAAGCACGCGGGGGAGGAGGGGAGAGGGACGTTCATTTTCTAAGCGGTATAGCGGTACCGCAGCAGAAATGAAGAAGGAAGAGAGCTCAAGGGGAGAGAGAGAGAGAGACAGAGAGAGACGCTCACTTTATAAGCGATACAGCGGTATCCGAGTGGCTGGGAGCACAGCATGGCTTCCGCAAGATCGTTTCCCGCCGCTTCATAAATATCGCCCCAGGCAGAGGAAGGACAACGGGCGGAAACACCGCAGTGTGTATGCTCGAGGGTGAGGAGGTTAGGGAAGAGGAGGTGGGTAGCAGTTCGGCAGCAACAGCGCCGCAGCAAAGGCCACGGCGGCGCTCGACACTGCCGCGTTAATAAGCGAACCCAGTCTGTTGCTTTGGCAACCGTTTACACTGCTGCACCACTGCGGCTTTGCTGCGGCAGTGCGAGAGGAATGGCAGCGAAGAGAGAGAGAGAGAGAAAGAGTAACGACGCTCTAATAAGGGCGTCCCATCGCCGCAGAGCCGACAAAAGCGTCACGCCTGCCGGCAGCGATAACAAAACGGGAACCGCCAAATCGATGAGGTTAGCGTTTTGCACTAACCTGTAGCTCAGCTCTCGAAGGCTGCTTACGCTTTGTCTAATAGTTGCGTAAATTACTGCATTGCCTCTAGCTGTGAACGGATATAATTGGAAGAAACGGGGCACCCTTAATAATTAATAATAATTGGTTTTTGTGGAAAGGAAATGACGCTGTATCTGTCTCATATATCGTTGGACACCTGAACCGCGCCGTAATGGAAGGGATAAAGGAGGGAGTTAAAGAAGAAAGGAAGAATTAGAGGTGCCGTAGTGGAGGGCTTCGGAATAATTTCGACCACCTGGGGATCTTTAACGTGCACTGACATCGCACAGCACAGGATCGGCGCACCCTTAATTTATGGTTTCGCGTCGCTCTATACACTGAATATAGTAAATCGAATACTTAACAAAATAACAAAATAATGACACGCCTCGTGTACGGTAATAAATACATAAGAGAGGAACACCTCATTATGATGACTCAGTCTTGTACGCTCCCACTTCACGAACAGTGCTGGTTTGTCTATCCTTTCTTACTGCCCCCCCCCCCCCCTTTTATTTAATTTCTTAAAACTGCCTGCTATCCTCTATTTTCGTTGTCCCAGCTCAGGTGCCGCCGCCGTAGTGATGGCAGATGCCGGTTGTTAGCAAAAATATTTTACCTTCCTTTTTGTTTTTATTTTGCATTAAACACTTACTACTACTACTACTACTACTACTACTACTACTACTACTACTACTACTACTACTACTACTACTACTACTACTAATTATTATTATTATAAAGTAGTCCTCAAAAGCGTTTCGAACTGAGAATATCGAAGGAAGCACGGCCTCTCCGCTCGCTTGAAAAAGTTGTTCCCCCCCCCCCCCCCCCTTATTTTCACTAAGAGTGGAAACAGAACCCTGCAACACAGAACCTTGCAACGTTACCTGCAACACTGTCTTGACCAACGAAGGGCCCTCCCTATAAGCTCAGCGAGCTCATTTCTAACATTGGTTGTAGTGCCCGTGAGACTGGTAACCAATAAAAAGAAATTCTTTAGTTTTGGCGCCTTATTCTCTGCTCTTGTTTCTCTTCTCACAGTTCTCGGCCATAACGGTTCACAGAGGATTTTTTATAAACGATTCCGTTCCATAAATAAATATGGAATATAGTCCGTAGTGAAACGTTTCATATGAGCCGCTTGTATGGAAATATGAGAGTATGAAGCTCAAGAGAGAAAAATATATAGGAATCCATATATTTCTTGTATGCAGTCGATAAGCTTTCTAGATAATTTCTATGCGACCTCCATATAGTGAGCATCACTTCATACGGAGTCTATAAGTTTCCAAACGTGCTTTCTATACAGTTCATATCGGCTCCATAAGCTCCATACTGACTCCATGTAATCCATATGGAATTGTATATAGAATTATGGAACCCGTCATATGGAATCTTTCAGCAGGGATAGAAGACATGGAATCAGTTTGTACGAACTTCACGGCATGTCCGAAAGGACTGCCGTGAAACGCTTTGCTCTGAAGCAGGCGCGCCAGTTCCCATAAAGGCGTACGTCATTCCCGCCAGGCACTACATTCTGAGAGCTACCTAACAAGCACTTACCTTGTCATCGACGCGAAGCGAACCGCACAATGGGGCACGGCGTCGCTCATAATTCATAAAGCGAGCCGTTTTCCTTGGCCCCCGCTCTGCCATTAAGCGTAGCGGCAACAGTTTCACTCAGCCCCACATTACAACGAGCCTCGTACCGAATAAAGCAGGAATTAATTTGCACCGCCTATCGAGTTGCGGCTCGTCGTCGCCGCAAGAGCAGCACTTTCTCGTGCACTCGTGACGTGCCTACGCGCAAGCCGAGGCTCTCCTCTATATACGCCAGAGGAGCTGCATGTCCCGCTGCTGGAAGTCGTCGGCCCACACCGCGCGCGAGACGCGCTGCCCAGCCCGATTAACGGCCGGGCTCCAAGGACTTCAGGGAAGTTTTACGACCCGCAGTTTCCCGCGGCTGCATTGCAAATGAGGCGCACGCCGGCCAGCGCCGAGGGCAGCCGCAGAGCGTCCGTGTTGTAGACATACCGGCGCCGAGCATGGCTCCAAATCTCTACATGAGCGCGCCAGAGGGAAGATGCATATGGACGGGGCTTTTGAGAAATAACATGCGCTGGAGGCACTTAGATACCTCTTAACTGCGGGAAGGCGAAAGCCATATGCGACTCATTGCACTGATTTGAATTTGCCGCGCTTGAATTCGTTTCACGACAGAGAAGAGCAGCTGGCGCGAGCGTGGCAGAGATATCACGTGGACCTAGGTCACGTGACATCAAAGTTCACGTTATCTTAAGGTCACGTGACCTATAATGTAACGGATGGACGCGAGTATGAGCCATTAAATGCTATCGCCTTAATATCAGGAGAGCCGAAGTGGAAGAGATTAGTCCCAGAGCTTGTCTGTACAGGAGGAACAAGAAAAAAAAAAGGAAATTGTTTTCGTTTTTTTTCACCCTGCGCAATGGATCAGCGGCTGATCATGAGGTCGCGGGTTGGAATCCCGACCGCGGGGGCCGCATTTCAATGAAGCGGAAATGCAAAATACGCCCGTATATTGTGCGGTGTCAATACGCTTTAAAGAAACTTAAGGAGTCGGAACCCAGACCATTTCACTATACGGCGCCTTTCGTAGACCACGTGCAGCCTTGGGAAGTTAAGTTCAGCATAGGATACCTTAAGAATACGACACAGTGATCTAACAACACGTGGAGAAAACGAAAAACGACAGCATTTAACAGTTCCTGTCCTGTACAGCTGTAACGGGTGCTGCTTCTTGAGGTGCTGCGCTTAAAACTGCGTACATCCTGAAGTGGTGCATAGGATGCTCGACTGCGATAGCCGTTGGAACTTCGTTTGTCCGGCTTTCGTAACTTGAGAGAGAAAAAAAAGACGTCTTAACTATCACGCGAGGCCTTGGACCTCTCTTCTTCAGCACTTCCCCTCCACACCGCGGCAAGGCGTCGTCGTGAGAGACTAATTGCTAGGACAGGACACGGCCCGCCTATCCTAGAGACAATCGAAATTTTTTTCAGACATACCCCAACATGCCTTAGCGTTGAAAAAGGAATGAAAAGAGGATTCAACCCCCCCCCCCCCCCCCCCCCAACCACCACAGCGCACAGGGCTTCTGCTACTGGAGGGTGGCTTGGGTACGGCGACTTGTATGCATGCATCATGTGCGCCCACGGCGGGTGCGACGAGTTTAGTCTTTTCTTTTTATTGCTCTTTCTACTCGCCATCTGCAGCGTGATAGACCTCCGCCCCTCCAATCACGGCCGGTCTGGAGAGGTCACCGCTCCAGTCCGGCCGTGCTCTTAGCTCAGTGGTTCGTGACGAGGCTGTTAGGAGGCGCTGCTCCTTACGAGTTCAGACGCTGGACGCGAGGCGTCGGGCTGTAGGCCTTGCGGCTGTCGTTTCTTAAATGGATACAAGTCACGAACCCCACGGCTTTTCCCCGCCAAAGGATGCGCTTTCTCATATGACCCTGCTAGTGTGACAAAGCAGGGAGTGGAAGATGAAAGGGGGTAATCTCTTCCCTCTATGGTCGTGAATAGATTCCTCTCTCGATTATGGCGCTGCTCCCTGCATTGTGATGCTAGCAGGGTCATGAGAATCGGCTAACGCCATTGGCTGGAAGAGGATCCTTTGAGGGGGAAAAGCCGCCGTTCTTGAGTTGTGTCTGACTGTAGTGAACGAAATTTTAACTGGAACGTTTGGGCCACAGATGGCATGAAAAGTGGATTTTTGTAATGTGCGTTTAAAGGCTGAGCAGTCTTCAATGGTCTGTGGATATCCGCCGTCAATGTTTAGATGCATTAGTAGCCGAGGTGATCGCGATAAAGTCAACGACTTGAAGAAAGAATAAAGAAGGAAAAAGAAATCATGTGTTGTAACAAGAACGGGAACGAAAATTTTAATGCCTATGATTTTTTGAATTATGTAATTCTTGTACTTAAAATAAGTTTTCACGGAAATTCGTTTAATCAGGATATGGTGCTTGATGAAAAACAATAAAACAGTGCCGAGCAAAAAGACGAACGAATTGTCATTTCTGAGGAAGGTGAAGACGTAAAGAACAGAAGACGCAGAGTTAGGTAGTATATATACTAAAAAAGCGGCGATAAAATTTCAAATGCGAACAAAGTTCCCATTTGGAAGCTGGAAGGTAAATTCATTCATCTTTTTGGCCTGTGCCGCTTTGTCATTTTTCATCAGATTTGAATTCTCTTTTAAATCACAAGCGTTATTGTCTTGTCGCGGGATTACAAATGCGAAAGCTCCTCATCGATTCCTTCCCTTACGGCGCGGTTCAGGTGTCCAACGATTTATGAGACAAATACTGCGCCATTTCCGTTCCCCAAAAACCAATTATTATTATTATTATTATTAATATTATTATTATTAATAATATTATTATTATTATTATTATTATTATTATTATTATTAATTAATTATCGATTCCGGAGGCAAACCGCACTGAGAACAAGCGAAGCTGTTGGTCGACAGGAGCGCAGCTTTCGCAAGTGGACGGCAGAAAAAATAAACGAAAAAGACAATTCAGAGAAGTGTGAACACGGCATGCGTGCAGCAGCGTTTCGTGCTGCGCTTCAAGATTGCAGACGCACGCTTTCGGCTTCCGTGCGGCGGTCGTCTTACACCGACAGCGGCAGGCTGGCGCCTCCCCCGAGGCGGCAGTTAGAAGCCGCCGATCGGGAATGTTATTTCGGTAGGCTGCGTGCGCCGCCTCACAAATGACCACGTCTAGCTGGGAGCGGCATTCTTGGAGGAACACGCGTCCCTCTAGGATTCGAATCTGATGATTCAGCTTGTCTTTTATAACGTAGTCAACCTTCAACATTTATAAATAAATTGGTATTTGGGGAAAGGAAATGGCGCAGTATATGTCTCATATATCGTTGGACACCTGAACCGCGCCGTAAGGGAAGGGATAAAGGAGAGAGTAGTAGTAATTGGTTTTTGGGGAAAGGAAATGGCGCAGTATCTGTCTCATATATCGTTGGACACCTGAACCGTGCCGTAAGGGAAGGGATAAAGGAGTGAAAGAAGAAAGGAAGAAGAGGTGCCGTAGTGGAGGGCTCCGGAATAATGTCGACCACCTGGGGATCTTTAACGTGCACTGACATCGCACAGCACACGGGCGCCTTAGCGTTTTTCCTCCATAAAAACGCAGCCGCCGCGGTCGGGTTCGAACCCGGGAACTCCGGATCATAAAGGAGAGAGGGAAAGAAGAAAGGAAGAAAGAGATGCCGTAGTGGAGGGCTCCGGAATAATTTCGACCACCTGAGGATCTGAAATCGCACAGCACACTGGCGCCTTAGCGTCTTTCCTCCATAAAAACGCGGCCGCCGCAGTCGGGTTCGAGCCCGGGAACTCCGGATCAGTAGCCGAGCGCCCTAACCACTGAGCCACCGCGGCGGGTTAACGTGCACTCCAGGGCCAGCTTAAAGGGCCAGCTTAAATTCGCGACAGCGCGGTAGTTGCGCACGCGTGTGCGCTCACGCTTCGGCACCGGCCTAAACTGGCTCGCGCCCGGCGAGCAGTATAACTGCCGCTGCACGTTTTCTAGATTAGGGTCTCCCGGTGGGCAGCGTCTAGTGGGAGCGGCTAGGAGCGCTTAATACACGTCACTTGCACCGCGCTTGTCGGCCCCGCGCATAGTGCGCTTGGACGCCGCAGGCTTCGGCGTGCCTGTTCACGCTCTCGGTCGTTCGTCACGGCACTTCCGAGAAGAAAGCGGCCGTGATGGGCGTGTGTGTGTGTGCGCCTGCTCGAGAGTGCGCTTAATTCGGGCCGTTATGGAAGTGCGGAGAGAGGGAGAGCAGTTACCGAAACGTCGCTTAGTTATGCGCATAATGCAGATGGGAGAAAAGCGGTCCGCTAAGGCGGCGGCGGAGGCGGAAACGACCATTGAAAAGGAGAGCTGCTGCCAAACTCTGCCCACTCCGTGGCAACGATAAAACTTTGGCTGCAAAGCGTTCGGTCCGAGTTACGCGTGTCGCAGACGGTGGGGGGTAGGTTAGATCGCAACGCGAACTGCGTGGGAGCATTTACCTGGCTGTCAGGAGGCTCGCCGGGGGATGGTTGAAAGTTTTCGGCGTAACGAGCGCTGCCGGCGCCCGCGGTGTTCACCCCATTCGACCTGCTTTGGCGTTCCTTTGATTGGGGCTACACGTGGCGCTCCCGTCCGTTTGTTCGAGATCGAGTTGTTTCGTTATCGCAGGAATGAGTTTTCGCCTCCGTTTTTAAACATGGAGTGCGGGCTGACAGGTGAGTCGCCACAGTGTGTGAGCATCTGGAATTATTCATATGATCACGGCTCAGGACCACTGACTTGATAGATAGTTACCTGTACTAGGAGGGCTTTAGTTAAGTTTAGTCGTTCGCTTTCCTACTTATTATCGTGTCTTTCTGGTATAAACTTCAGATGCGAGTTAACGCCTGTCCGTCTCTTTCTTTCGGTCGTTCGTCTTTTTTTTTTTATATACCGAAATTCATTGCCGTAGGGCATCGATAATGGGTGAAGGTGTGATGAAATATGTAGCAGTGATTAAATGAATTGAAAAAAGCTAGCTGATTTGATGAAGCCCAGTAGAGAACAATGGTATGGTCCCTGCGTCCAGGCAATGTATGAAGCAGGGTTGCTTGGTGAAAGACCCGCTATTACCAGGTGCCGGATCCTTGTAGGCTTGAGAGCTGGGCAGTCCCACAGCAAGTGATGAATGTCGGCTTCAATGTCCTCGTGTTTTCCTTTCCCTCTTTACCAGCCATGAATCTCAACCAACATGCCCAACATTCTGCTCTTCTTAGAGGATGAGCTAACGCTGGAGATTCTTTAAAACAGTGTTGCACGGATGCTGATGATTACATTTGCAGGTGGTCCAAAGCTGTGCCCACGAGGAAAAGTATAATGTGGTAACCTGATTGACTATTCGTGAAGATCGATGAATGAGCATTAGGGAGATGGTCGCATATGAGAGGCGTGCCTAAATCCTACAGGATGAAATGTTAAAGAGGAATGAGTGTCTCTCTGTTTCATCTTTGGCGACGTGGCTGGCACTTTAGCTTCCTTATTGTCGCATCATGTGCCATCTACCGTAGACGATCCCTCGACCTGCACTCAGTTCCTGCGCTTAATTGATTTTTTACGCCAGGTAGGCACTGTAGTTTTGTATTTATTTATTTATTTATTTATTTATTTATTTATAGAATACTGCAGACCCTAAGATGGGTCCAAGCAGGAGGGACAAAAATATAAATAAATAGAAACGCGGCAAATTATACCGCAGAAAACTAAAAAATGAGCAATAGGACATCGTAAAGAACAAGGAAAAACACTGAATCTACTGTCGTACACTCGCAGCTCGAGAGTCCGCAAGTTCACGTGACGTAGCCCAGAGTGGGGTGAACTTCAGCCAGCCAATGAAATAGCCCATGAAATGTAATACTGCACACAACAGAAAGCTTACACTCAATGGGAAATCCGAGGCGCATAGGAGTAAGATCGCAGCCATAATGTGTTCGGTGACGTTGCCAAGAGGTAAGATACCGTATTAACGCGAATATAATCGCGCTTATTCATTATATCCGACATAATGCCAACCGCATCACATTTTGAAGCTGGGAGACTGCACACTATCGAGACCAAAACAAAATGAGTCAGCACGTCTGAAATGACTACAATTAGCATGCGCATAGAGTAATTACCGCGCGTGCACAGGTATATACAGAATATATTTCAGCTTGAGTTAGAAACAACGTGCAAATTGCATTCATAGCCAAGAAAAACGATAGCCCTGTTATGAATTGAAATGCGATTCAAAACATTCCTTTGACCT
Source organism: Amblyomma americanum (assembly GCF_052857255.1). NCBI lineage: Eukaryota > Metazoa > Arthropoda > Arachnida > Ixodida > Ixodidae > Amblyomma > Amblyomma americanum. The sequence goes on along the minus strand of NC_135501.1, from coordinate 192,264,325 downwards.
AAGACCACCAGATTTGGGGAGAAAAGGAAGTGAAGTACTGAACTGGAGCCTTGAATGAATTACACAGGCCACTGATTTTAGAACAGCTAAAGCAAGCACTGAGTCAAAAAAAATTGTAAGTGGCTTAACTTGGCTAACCCTGGAATTCAGCGAAAAGCAAGCACGCTCGCTAAGCGTCTGAGGCTCGTCCATGGCAGCTCCGCTACACGCTCGCGACAGCCATTCTATATATATACCCACACGACCACGTGGCTGTGACGTGGTATAACATGGCCTTACGACACCCCATCGGATGCCATCATGGGGCTTGACATCACACCGTCGGATGTTCTTAAGGTGAAAGGCCAACCTAAAGGTCACCCAATGTCAAAGGTCAACTGAAGGTCACGGGTTAAGGTCAGGGGCAAGGGTTCGCCATCACAACTGTACCACATATGGTCCTACAAGGCTAACGTGGTTGGGCTGAAGGTCGTTCAAGGTCATTCTGCGGCCTACGCGACGACTGCTTTACCTAGTGTAGTGAAGCTTCTCGCTTCAAAATGGACATCTAAAAGGGCAAAGAGAGGGGCGTGCAACTTCACACAACCCGCCTCCACTAAAGATGGTAACTTCCACTGTCAACCGCATTTGTCGACCACATTTTAAAACATGAACTGCGCAGCACCCGCACACGGGGAAGTAGCTTGCACTCTAAACACGAATAAGCCTATTTAGGAGTGAAGAGGTACTAAGCTGCCCTCTAGCGCATTTTCTTTTAGGGCTAGGGTATGCTGCCCGGGTTCACCAAATTTACACAATGCTTACTTTTGGCAATGGAAGTATATACCCATTCCAAAGCATATACACTCTAAACATTCTAAACGGAAAGGAGTAAAAAGGAAGTAAGCTGTCCTCTAATGCACTTTTTTTATTAAAAGGCGTGCTCTAGAGGACAGCTCACTCTCTTTTTACTCCAATAAATGCGCAATCTTGTTTATGGTGTATTGTAACTTCATGCAGTCAGCAATGGGAGAAGTATTTTAAGCGCAGCACCGAAGCTCCCGAGGTCAGGAAATAAGAGAGATTGAAACCTCGGTTAAAATCTTCGAAACTGCTAGAAAATCACATGTTTCGAAGAGGGAATTAGTTTACGTTACCAACCGTATGTGTTTCCTATCTTTAGAGATGGAAATCTACCCCATGGCTTGGGCAGAATACCCTGCCTCGTAAAATGAGTGTGTTAGAGAACAGCTTACCCCCCTTTTACTGCTTTCGCGTTTAGGATATACACACTGCATATTCGCTTCGTCGCTGTCAGGTAGACGTATATACGTAATCCAAAGCGAAGATCTGTGACTGAAATCAATTAGCGCACGTTGGCTGAATTAGCATAAAGAAGGATTAAAACCTGCAAAGTCAAGGCTAATTACATTATACGCAGTGTTCGCTTTTTTTACAACAAATGTTGGAAGCGGCGAGGGGGAGCTAAATGCGAGATAATACGGTAACTCTTTCGAGACCGCGTCGCGGCCCTCACGTTCAGGCAACAGTACTGCACGTACTGCAGTGGCGCATGCGCAGAAGTGCTGGTGCGCAAAGCAATATCTTTTTGTCGGGGCGTCGCCAACTGGCTCGTCGTCGTCTCATATTTCGGCCGCATCCATTCGGAAACCAATTTGTCGCCGGTGCTTCGCGAGACACGAAAAGATACGAAATATAAAGGGAAAGACGAGATGAAATCCCTCCCTGAAAAGCCCGGGCAATAATATGAAGCCCAGCTATAGAGACTTCGGCCCGCGCTCTTTTCAAAGCGGCGCTTCCTATTTCGTTCCCTCGTGCAGTTTCGCTAAAAGCGTGCAACCGCGTGTAAGCTGCAGCGAGGCGTTCACTAGAGCGCAGTAGAAATGGAGGGGCTCCGAGATCCAGGACATCTTACAGTGTGCGTTCGGTTGTAAAAAAAAAAAAAAGATATGCAGGATGTTTACCCTTGTGGTGTAATGCGAATTTCTACGACAGCTGGAGTGGTGTAATATGCCAATGCTGGTGGAGCGATTTTAATGCGATAGAATTTAGGTTGACGTCTTTAAAATACCACCCAGTTTCTTCGTGATGAAATTCCCCGATTGGTCGAGAGGGCCGTGACGTCATCAACATTTCCAAAGTTGAAAATATGAGGACTAGAATGTTCGAGTACGTATCTATGGATTATTCTATGGCATTATACTAACCCGACCCACTCTTCCACCTTAAACTTCCCACTAATCCCTAACAATCTGCATTAATCCATCCCTAATTCTCACAAACCTATTTTACCATACCCACCTTAATCCACTTTCTGGGGTGAGAATACTTCCAAAATTTGGGGGTTCTTTGAAATATTTGGGGGTTGGCCAGCTTCCAAATGCTATCGCTGTTAAATTAAGTTAAATTGTTTTTTTAGGGAAAGAAAATGGCGGAGTATCTGTCTCATATATCGGCCGACACCCGAACCGCGCCCTAAGGGAATGAATAAAGGAGGGAGTGAAAGAAGAAAGGAACAAAGAAGTGCCGTAGTGGAGGGCTCCGGAATAATTTCGACCACCTGGGGATCTTTAACGTGCACTGACATCGCACAGCACACGAGTGCCTTAGCGTTTTTATGAATGCGGTTAAGAATTACCCATGTTTTTCAACTCTGGTTAGGGGTGTAGGACTTTGTGTTGTATTTAATCCTTTGCACTCGCAACACCGCCACAGGTAAGAACTCAAAACTGCCTTGTGAATCGTGACGTCACGAGAGACACCATTGTGTGCCGACCAATCAGTGACTGACCCTACGACCAACCAGCATGACGTGCTGTGCATGGCTTGTTACGCCATGAGCGAGAGAGAGAGAGAGAGAAAGACCGAAAGGAAACTTTCATTTCAGCGCATTATTAAGCCTACGATACCTACGACACATAGACGGCAGATGTCGCCACCTAACCAGCTCTGGCTGAAAGAAAAAAAGAAACACTTGCGTTAGTCTCACAGCACACTTGCGCAGTTTTTTTCTGGAAATAACCAGGAGAGCAGACAGCATTGGGAGTCGCCCGGCGCCGCAGAAGAACGGCGGGCGCCACATTTGCGGCCAGGAGTTCCTATTGTAATACAGTTCGCGTAACCCTTGTGTAGAGCGCTCGAGCAGTGCAAACCTTTTAACGAAAAATGAAATTAGACAGCAGCCCCTGATTTCCGGCAAAAGTGCTCCTGTCTACTGTGTGTGTGCGTCTATCTGACACTACTTCCGCGCAGGTGTTTCCCTTGGAACCTAGCGGCAGCGACAATATTCTGATTTGTTTGCAGGGACGTGCACCGCCCGAGCGCTGTACACAAGGGTGACGAGAACTGTACGTCGCCGGTTCTGCAGCCTCCCCAGCGCTGCACCTATTTAGAGACACATGCACACACGTGCCACGCGGCATACGGAAGAACATACCGCAGCGCTTACCGCTGCAGATGCGAACAGTTGATTCCGGCTCAATCTAGCTAATGTAAACCCCACGCGCTGATGTGCGCTGTGCACTGGCGTAAACACGTTATAAGCCGCAAGAGCGCTCACTGAAAGAAGAAATCTGAGCTCGCGCACAAGGTTCGGAAAAGAGACAGGGAAAGGCTTTATGGACACTCGAGCAAATGTGCTGAGTTGCGCTCTGCCAATATATTACTCAGGTCTAATCTGCAGATTCCCTCAACGGCTGAAAACTATGCGGCACAGGGCAGTCGGAGGTTCTTTCTTCAATACGGCGCACAGACCCAAGAGAGAGAGAGAGAGAGAGACGAACGGAAAGGCAGCGAGGTCAACTAGGCGACGCCCGGTATGCTACCCTACACGTGGGACGAGGAACGGAGGGAGAGATAGAAAGGGGAGAGAGCAAAGGGAGATCACTTTTCCACATGTCCGTTGGACATTACTTGCTGGGTACGCAGGGCACACACTGATAGATCACAACCTTGCACTCAGTCCCGATTCCTTTATGTTTCAGATTGGGGAATGACGTGCCTTAAATGCATGTTTTCACGTTACTTCTCGCATCATACCATATATTATGCTAGAGGTAAATAATAATGCGAGTCGCGGTCGACCCTTCCCGTTCTATCGAGCTAATTTAGAAAAACCCTTACAGTGCAACTGCGATCGATGGCACACGGTTTGCAACGGTGATGGTGAAAACTTAGCTGCGGTTTAACTACTGCTGAACCTTGTTAGAGAGCGAAAGCTGTGGTGCATCGGGCAACTGTAGACTCGGCTTGACGTCTGTAACGTTGAGTGCGTTGCGCGCACTGAATAGGCAGAGCGCCAACCTTGCCACCCTGGCAGGTGGCAGTTAAATTAATAGTTCAACGCGAGAGGTTGGTCACCCAATGAACGCTGCGGCCTATTCTACCACCCTCTACCGGCGAATCGAAAGGTCAAAGGTCAAGTGGTGCCACACCATGGTGGACCACATATGGTAAGGCCTATAGCCACACTTGACCTCTGGCTCACTTGAAGGTCAACCGGCAACGCACGGTGAAATCGGCTTTCCCTAGCGTAGTGAACTAATCACGCGCGCAACCTGTACACATTTCTTATTGTGTAAATAGTTCGTGTATATTACCTCTCCCCCTTATCCTCTCTTCCTGTACCCTCACCTCTTTCATTTCATTTTTCCATTCTGCCTGCTATCCTTTATTTATGCTTGCCCAGCTCAGCTGCTTCAGTGTCGATGGCAGATGCCGGGGCTAGCGAAAATCTTATCCTTCCTTTTTATTATTACTAAAATAAACCACATACTACTACTAGCATAGTGATGCTTTCCCTTGAAAACTTTATTTCGTTAAAAGAGAGGGTGAATGGGGGGGGGGGGGGGGGTCCTCGTGGGCGGGGTCCTGGGACTTCGATATATTCTGCTTCGATGATGTTGCAGACGAACTGTGAAAGGAGAACGGCCGCGCAATTCACCGCGCAACTAAGTAGCGCATTCGGTGCACTTTTCTTGGCCGCAAACGACGCAGGGGTTTGGGTGGGACATATTTTTCGAAGCTGCCTCCTACAAATATGCAATGACCGATGGCGTAAGTGAAGGCGCCGTCGGATGTTATGGTGGGAGACGGCAGTAAAAACCTATTAAAACAGCAGCGCATTACATTGAGCTAGCTCATGCATCACTGCTGCAAAAAAAAAATAAATAAATAAAAGAGCACGTCACCAGACGAGAAGAAAAGAAAAGACAGAAAAATCGTCCCTTTTCGTCTTCGTCTGGTGCCGGGGTCTTTTTTACCAAGCCTTTAAAAGCGTATAGACGTCGAGTCAAAAATTCAGATCACGAGCCTTGCCGGTCTAGAACGCTTTCACGACAAATCATGAAAAAAAAAAACATACGTCGGGTTTTTCGTCTGTGCAAACGAAAGTGGATGTATTATTGGTGAAGAAAATGCGGAGAAGCGTAGGACGCAAACACTTCGGGTTGTTTGAGTCTCGCCCGTATGATGTGGGCATTTGTGTGCGTGCGTGCGTGCGTGCGTGCGTGGGCCTGTGGCGCTCTTAGCTCGTCGAGTGGAGGCGTTTAGGGTTTCAGCCATTGGAAGCCTCTCTAAGGACGGACGCAACGGCTGAAATTGGAAGACGGACATCGCAGCTTGTTACGACGCCTCGCAGAGCTTCTGAATTGTCGCGTTATTTATTTATTTTTGCTCGTCGCGCGCAATTTTGTTTCTCCCGGAGAGGCACGGCCGAGCGGGTTCCAATATTCCCGCGGTGGGATGAACAGCGGTCATTGAATTTCTAGTCGAACGCGCTTCCTTGCGAAATCCTTTCAGAACCAGAGATTCCGTCCCGCGTTTATGTCTGCTATTCGTCCATATTTGTTCGCTTGTTCTTGTTCGTTTCGGTTTCGGAAGCCATCTTCGAAATAGACGCCGCCATGTTTGGAATGTGAAGCGATAAGAAGCGAATATTGCGCCATCTGGCGCGGTGGAAAAGGAGGAAAATTGAACGTGAGACGAGAATTGGGTGCCCAGCCAACCTACCAGGAGGGTATACTTCAGGACGGTAAAATGCTTCAAAGCATTTCATCGGACCGAGATGCTTTAGTGCTGTTCAGACTGTTCTTCTCAAGTTTCCAAAAGTCTTGAGGCAATTGTTGATTTCAGTTTTATCTAATGTTTCATCGCTGCATTTGCAAATTGATATTTCTTTTGCTTACAAGGCACACATTTCTGAAAATTACCTCTTATAAAAAAAATCAGCTCAGGAAATCCTGGGACATTCAAACCAAAAGCAGAAGCAAAACTAAACCTATTGGAAAAAAGTGGCAGGGTTTTAACGTATGGAGTTAAACCCAGTAGACGTGCAAAAGCATGTGTTTGGCCTGGCTGGCTCACAGTTTTGCTTGCTGGGTCGCCAGACATCTGGCGCTGCCTAAATTGATCTAGACAGCTCGAAAACCGTACAGAAGGTTGGGAAAGTTGGTGAACGTTCACGATGAAATGTAGCGCTTGTATCTGTGTTTATATCAATCCTTCGTCTTCTCCATACTATACTTTTCATCACAATTGACCGCCGGTAGAAACGGCCGAAACGCAACGACTGCACGAACTAAACAGGCTGACTGTGAAGGGATCGAATGGGCAGCTGCGTTGAATCACTGTGAGGTCGATCACGTGCCCAGTCCGTGGGCTGCCAGGACGCGTCCCCAACACACTCTCGCCACTTCCGGCACATTATGGTTCCTGCTGTCTCTGCGGCAGTGATGAACAGCCCTAATGGGGGCCCACTCGGCTTCGAAGGTCAGGCACCTGCGCTGCACAACGCTGCGCGGGGACCGAAAGGCCGACGCTGCCCTCGCGCAGAAGGTTTCATTACGGGAAAACGGGGTCTCTTTCCGAGGCGGGAGCATTTAGCTGCTCGCCTTAAACAAACACAGCCGCGTCCACCGCCGATGGCTCGCGGCGCCGCGGCCCGCCGCCCTTGCCGACACCCGACACACTGTCGTTGTGTCTCGCGGGGGGGTCCCGTGCCGTGAGCTAATGGGGACGTCGGTTTCGGGGAATTGTCCCGGGCGGCGGACGTCCATTGTAACCCCCGTAAACAACAGATGCGGACCCCTCGTTGACGCCGCCGCGTGCATTAGTGGCACCGCGGACACGCCGGCGCCTCCTTGAAGCATCTGTCGAGAGACGACTCCCAGTTGTTTGGACCCTCCCGGAATGTTGTCGCGCCTCGTCCGTAACAGCGGCAAGCTAAGCCGCGTATGCGCACGAGAGGCGCCCCGCTGTGGTCCGATGACAGGACTAAGTGCGGAACAGCTGCGGGCCGGACGAGAGTCAAAGGAAAACGATTGCGCCTGCGGGCACAATGGGAGGTTGTTTTTGCTTTTTCTTCTGGGGGCGAGAGTGTGAGCAATACTGTGAAGGCATGGGGCGTGCCACCTAAACCTGGTGGGCCAATCATTTCGAGTGTCTATTCCCGGAATGCCATGTTCGTATAGCTATTTTGATGTTCTTTTCGTGTTGGGCATTTTAGGGAAAGGGTTTTGAACCTTGCCGAAGCGGGAAGGCGTGCCATACAGTTTTTGAACCAATCAGATGTTAGTTGTTTGTGATTGGGTGATGCAAGGGGTGGGCCAGTCTCCTAGGTCTTTAAAACCAGGTCCGGAGCCGGGAAAAGGCGTTCTGAGCTAGATGTAGATCCCTTGCATCTTTGGCGATGCCAAGGAGGGAAGATTTTCCCTTAGCCAGTTCCATGTAATCATGCTTGCCGTTTATTCTGTTGTAAATATGTGAATTCCTGTATAAAGTTTCAGTTTTCCTTCCTTCAGTCAAGTTTTGCCGGATCTCGTCTGTTATACCGTCTCGTCTCGGACGGTGGGGCACCCGGTGGTGGAGCCCGGTATACGTGTTATACGAAATTTCACCACGACCAAGAAGAACGAACCTATCTTTACTGGCGCAGTCGAGCAGGATCCTTTCGTTATCAGGAGATAGCAAAGGAGGAAGAGACGACGTTCCGGCAACGGGCCAAGCATCGGCGGCTGAGGAGGAGCAAGAGCTGAAGGCAGGAATCGGCAGCTTCCAAGGGAACCAGCAGCGGAGACTCCAAGGGTGGACCAGCAGCGCAAGGCGGTAGCCGGTCGGGAGAAGCTGCGTGGGGAAGCGGGCGGCGACAGAGAGACAGCGACAACGACGAAAGTCGGACGCCAGCGAGGTGCATCTCATCAGTGGGTGAGTCCTCTTTGCCTTTCACCTTGGCGGGGGCATTGCTGTCTGGATAGGCGGTCTGGGAGTGCAGGAACACCCGGTTCGCACACTTAAACCCGGACAGGCGGAAAGCGAGCACGATGAGTGAGGGAGAGGAAACGGTTGTTTCGGAGGACAGTTCGTCTGTGTCTGACGCTCAGATTAGCAAGATGGCTCTGGAAATTAAAAAAGAAGAGGCCAGAGCTGCTGAGGAGCACCGTCGAGCTCTCGAGGTCCAGCTTGAACTTGCAAAATTCCAAGCAAGCAACAAAGGAGTAAGCCTGGAGCAGAACGCCACGGCGTTGGAGAGAAGCGACTCGCGAGCGGAGTTCTGTCGGTACTCGAAATGGTTGTCGGGAGTGCTCCCGAAGTTCCCGGCAGAGGCAGAAGTGCCTGTCTGGTTCGAGTCGATTGAACACACCCTGGAGGCCTACGCGGTCCCGAAGGAACAGTGGGGCCAAATTGTATTTCCGCTAATAGTGGATAAGGTGCGGTTCTTGTCGACGCGCTTGACACCTTCGCAGCATAAGGAGTACGAAGTCCTGAAGAAAGTGGTGCTAGAAGAGCTTAAGCTCTCAGCGGGAGAATATCGCAGAAGGTTCATAACATCGAAAAAACTGCCTAATGAGAGCTGGAGGGCGTTTGCGACTCGCCTGCAGAGTTATCTCAATTTCTATGTGGAGGAAAGGGGGGTGAAAACGTTGGAGGGAATTGTTGAGTTGCTAGTGGCGGACCAACTAAAGAACACCCTGTCTGAGGACGCCCTTCGATACGTAACTTTGCAGGAGGGTGAGGGATGGAAGAAAGCGCCAACGTTGGCGGCATTACTGCAGACGTTCGAGGAAGCGCAGGGAAAGAACAGCGCAGTGAAAAAGCACGAGCAGAAAAAGGGGGAGAGCTCAAATGGTCGAGACGGAAAGCGAGATACGTACCAACCCAAACGGGAGGCGACAGGAATACAAAGGCCGGACACGAAGCAGAAGTATAAAGGGTGCTTTTCGTGTGGGTCGATGGGTCACAGGAGGGCCGAATGCCCGCATGGCTCGGGACGAACACCCACGAAAGCGCTTAACGCTAAAGGGGAAAGCCTTACTGCACGGGTGGCGACACAGGCACGAGCGGCCGCACAAAGCGAACTAAGACCGATAACTCTGTCTTGTCAGAGTAGGCAAATTAATGCAATTCTGGACACAGGCGCAGAAATCACGGTTGTGCGGGAGAGCATAGTACCCCCGGGACTGGTGGAGCCACATGGGTCCATCGAATTGGTGTCAGCCTTTGGTGAAAAGGTACGGGCTAAGCTTGCAGTTGTGCCCCTGATGTTAAACCGCGGGGCAGGCATTTTCTCCGAGATTAAAGAAGCGGTGCCAGTGGTATGCGCTCTGACCGACAAGCTAGCGTCGAGAACGGACTGTTTGCTTTCGGAGGAAGCATGGGAGTCACTGAGGGAGGAGTGTGATATGAAGGGGCTAGTAGAGGCGAACGACGGTCAGGTGGCAGACCACGTGGGGGTGGAACGGGACAAGTTACACGGGCCGCTAGAAGAGAAACCAGTCAAGGAGGGCGTAACTCCCCACGCGGAAGTGCACGCGGTGGTCGGCAGGGCAAGCGAGAGCGGCGCACTAATCGCCGAAGACACAGCTCGTAGTGTAACCGAGGAAAGCAGCGCCTCGGCGGTTTTCAGGGAGGAGCAGCGCAATGACGCCACATTGCAAGAAGTGTGGAAAAACGCCAGGGCTGGGAAAGGTGGCATAACTGAAGTAGACGGTCTCCTCTACCATAAGGAAAACTTGCTTGGGCAACCAGTAATGCAGCTGGTGCTCCCTAAATCCCGACGGCAAGAAGTACTTAGGTTAGCCCATGAATCAAACTGGGGCGGTCACCTTGGATTCAGGAAAACTAAGGCGCGAATCAAGTACACGTTTTATTGGCCAGGTATTGAAGGGGATGTAAGGGCATACTGTAACAGCTGCCATGGGTGTCAGACAAGGGCGGATCGTCGCCAGACGGACAGAGTGCCGATAGAACCGCTAACGAGGCCTCGATACCCGTTCGAACAGGTCAACGTCGACGTTATAGGTCCATTGGATCCACCCTCAGGAAGGGGTCACAGGTACGCGTTGTGCATCATCGATTTGTGCACACGATGGCCTGAGGTGGTGTGCTTGCGCTCCCTCAGTGCGAAGGCCACCTGTGACGCGCTCCTGACGGTGTTCAGCCGGACGGGAATTCCGGAAGTAGTCGCCTCAGACTGCGGGACAAACTTTACGGCCGAACTCACACAAGAGTTTCTGAAGAGGCTAGGCTGCTCGCCAAGGTTTTCAACGCCGGGGCACCCCGAAAGTAACGGCGCGGTCGAACGTTGGAACCGGACATTTAAGAACATGCTGTATCATATCATCCAGGAGGAAGGAAAGGAATGGGACAAGTTTGTGCCCTTCTTGTTATGGGCGTACCGCGAGGTACCACATGACACGACGGGCGTCGCCCCGTTCCAGATGCTGTACGGGCGAGAACCAACCGGTCCGCTGGTGGTTTTAAAGCGCAGCTGGGCGGGACAGATAAGTGTACCAGCTATGCTGGGGCCGTCCCCATCACAGTATATGCGGGAGCTGAAGAGGCGCCTAGAGCATGCAGCGGAGGTGGCACAATTAGTGAGCTCGAAGCAGCAGAACGCGTACGCGACCCAGTACAACAGGCGGGCGAAGGACAAAACTTTTCAGATAGGAGACAGTGTGCTGGTGTTTGACGAGCAACGTCCTGGAAAAATGTTCCCGCAGTGGAAAGGGCCGGGCAGCGTTGACGGAAAGTATCGCGAACACTCGTACTTCGTGCAGATGCCAGGAGGTGCCCGAAAATTAGTACACGCCAGCAAACTACGGCCGTATCAGAAGCGCGTAATGACAGTTGGGGTGATATTTGATGAGGACAGGGCGTTTGGCGAAGTAGAGTACGTGCCTCGATCGGTGTCAACGCGGGCTACAGTATCGGTCCTCCCCAGGGACATGACGGCCCATCTGAAGGCGGAAGAAGGCGACCTCATTCGCAAAGTGTTCACCGAACACCGAGGCCTATTCGACGACAAGCCGGGAGTAGCGAAAATAGGAGAACACAGGATCGTTTTAGAGGAGGGCTTCACACCGAGGTCAGGTTACCCTTATCGAATACCCGCAAGCCTAAAAGGCGAAGTGGGCAAGCAAGTAGATGAGCTACTTGAGATGGGTCTGATTTTTCCCTGCGAAAGCCCCCACGCCCATCCCGTGGTCTGTGTCCCCAAAAAGGACGGGTCGATGAGAATGTGTGTGGACTTTAGAAAGCTCAATGCGGGGACAGTGGCAGATGCCTACCCGATGTCGTTGCAGCAGGAGCTCATTCTGAGCGTAGGAAGGGCGAAGTACATTACGCTCCTCGACCTTAGAAGAGGGTATTGGCAGGTGCCCCTGGCACAGTCGGCTCAGCTACTCACCGCTTTTGTCTGCCATCGGGGGCAGTTTGCGTGGACGGTAATGCCGTTTGGGCTGAAAAACGCGGCCCAGACGTTTCAAAGAGCCATGAACGAGCTTTTACTCCCGCATTCTGCCTACGCGTGTGCGTACTTAGACGACATCGCCGTGTTCAGCGAGGCGTTGCCTGACCACATACGACACTTGCACGCCGTCTTCGCAGCGTTAGAGAGGGCGAACCTGAAAGTTAAGCTGGAAAAGTGTCAGGTGGCGAAAGGGTCAATCCGTTACTTGGGACACATAGTGGGCTCGGGAAATCACGCACCCGATCCCGAAAAATTGAAAGCCATTAGGGGACTGAGGGCACCGAAAACGAAGAAAGAGCTCCGTAGCGTGCTCGGGCGGTGCGGTTATTACCGGGGCTATGTGCCCAACTATGCGGAGGTGGCAGCGCCGCTGACAGAGCTAACGGGGAAAAGGATTCCTAACAAAATTCCGTGGCCCGCGGAAGCTGAAAGTGCGTTTCAGCGACTCAAGGCGGCACTCTGTGAAGCTGCGGCTCTCGGGACGCCCGATGCTGGCAAGCCGTTTTGGCTGTACACGGACGCCTCAGCGGTTGCGGCGGGAGCCTGTCTCTCCCAGTGTGCCGCGGATGGCTCCGAGCGGCCAATTGCGTTCGCGAGTTGCAGATTTTCTCCAACGCAGGCTCGATGGTCAACCATAGAAAGAGAGGCGTTTGCAGTCATCTGGGGGCTGGGGAAGTTCGACCTCTGGTTGTTCGGCGCTCAGGTTACTGTGGTGTCTGACCACAACCCCCTCTCCTTTCTTACTCTCACCACGCCTCAGGGAGCGAAGCTGACGCGTTGGGCACTTGCCCTACAGAGATATAATGTGTCAATAAAACACAGGAAAGGGAGCGCTCACGGTAACGCTGACGCGCTGTCTAGGTTGCCGAACGACAGCTGGGAGGCAGACAGCAATGATCACGCCGGGGGGCAAGGAAGAGAGGACATGTGTACCAAAGAGCAAACCCAGTGACGTGTGCTGTGGCAGTAACTGGAACTGCGGTGTAATCCGCTCGTTTGGGTGTTTGCAGTGTCGCAATGTGTTTGCAGTGTCACAATGTGTTTGCAGTGTCGCAATTTGTTTGCAGTGTCACAATGTGTTTGCAGTGTCGCAATTTGTTTGCAGTGTCGCAATTTGTTTGCAGCGTTGCGATGTGTTTGCAGTAGTATCCCCACTACTTAGGTCGCCCTCAGAGCGATTTTATAGGCGAAAAGGGATCCCTCGTTGTGTTATAGTTCTACAAGTGCCATTTGGGCCCTGGTAGAATCTTAGGGGGGGCGTGTGAAGGGATCGAATGGGCAGCTGCGTTGAATCACTGTGAGGTCGATCACGTGCCCAGTCCGTGGGCTGCCAGGACGCGTCCCCAACACACTCTCGCCACTTCCGGCACATTATGGTTCCTGCTGTCTCTGCGGCAGTGATGAACAGCCCTAATGGGGGCCCACTCGGCTTCGAAGGTCAGGCACCTGCGCTGCACAACGCTGCGCGGGGACCGAAAGGCCGACGCTGCCCTCGCGCAGAAGGTTTCATTACGGGAAAACGGGTCTCTTTCCGAGGCGGGAGCATTTAGCTGCTCGCCTTAAACAAACACAGCCGCGTCCACCGCCGATGGCTCGCGGCGCCGCGGCCCGCCGCCCTTGCCGACACCCGACACACTGTCGTTGTGTCTCGCGGGGGGGTCCCGTGCCGTGAGCTAATGGGGACGTCGGTTTCGGGGAATTGTCCCGGGCGGCGGACGTCCATTGTAACCCCCGTAAACAACAGATGCGGACCCCTCGTTGACGCCGCCGCGTGCATTAGTGGCACCGCGGACACGCCGGCGCCTCCTTGAAGCATCTGTCGAGAGACGACTCCCAGTTGTTTGGACCCTCCCGGAATGTTGTCGCGCCTCGTCCGTAACAGCGGCAAGCTAAGCCGCGTATGCGCACGAGAGGCGCCCCGCTGTGGTCCGATGACAGGACTAAGTGCGGAACAGCTGCGGGCCGGACGAGAGTCAAAGGAAAACGATTGCGCCTGCGGCACAATGGGAGGTTGTTTTTGCTTTTTCTTCTGGGGGCGGAGAGTGTGAGCAATACTGTGAAGGCATGGGGCGTGCCACCTAAACCTGGTGGGCCAATCATTTCGAGTGTCTATTCCCGGAATGCCATGTTCGTATAGCTATTTTGATGTTCTTTCGTGTTGGGCATTTTAGGGAAAGGGTTTTGAACCTTGCGAAGCGGGAAGGCGTGCCATACAGTTTTTGAACCAATCAGATGTTAGTTGTTTGTGATTGGGTGATGCAAGGGGTGGGCCAGTCTCCTAGGTCTTTAAAACCAGGTCCGGAGCCGGGAAAAGGCGTTCTGAGCTAGATGTAGATCCCTTGCATCTTTGGCGATGCCAAGGAGGGAAGATTTTCCCTTAGCCAGTTCCATGTAATCATGCTTGCCGTTTATTCTGTTGTAAATATGTGAATTCCTGTATAAAGTTTCAGTTTTCCTTCCTTCAGTCAAGTTTTGCCGGATCTCGTCTGTTATACCGTCTCGTCTCGGACGGTGGGGCACCCGGTGGTGGAGCCCGGTATACGTGTTTATACGAAATTTCACCACGACCAAGAAGAACGAAACCTATCTTTACTCTGACGTAAACCAAATTGTGGCGATATCTTCGCTTTCTCAAAGCTGATGCGTCTACCCGTAAAGCTGCTCAATATTTATGAAGAACCTGCACTCTAGAAGCTGGAAGCTCCTGGCGCCTTCAAGACATCCGCGCTCGGTGTAGAAGCTGGCAGGCGCAGTCCTCGCCGCCAAGAAGGCAGGTCAGGCGACACTCGCAAAAGCGTTCATTAACCACACGGCGTACCGGTTTATGCGGCGACGATATACGCAACTGCAGCACTTGCGTGCAGCGGCTCCGGACCAACAATGTCGAACTAAGCGCCGCTTTGGGGCTATATACATACCCGAGCAGTGCTGTGCACCTCCTTAAGTGCAGAGAGAGAGAGAAAAGGGAGAGAGAGAGAGAGAGAGAGAGTAAATGGCACGCAACAGACACCTACAAGACCCGACGCGCCCGCTAGGCTTACAGGAAACAGCACAGCAGTACAATGCAGTGCCGTGTAAGTGCAGAGGGCAGCGTAGAGTAGCGACAGCTGACCCATTGCATGCGGAAGCGGCGGCTGCAGCACAACGGCTCGTAGCAGTGCATCTCCGCCACGAGTTTCGCATGCCACACCGCGGCGCCGTCACGAAGGCAGACCCTTGTTTTTGTTTTGTTCTATTCTGGTCGTGTAATGCGCGCGAGCACCCCCCCCCCCCCCCCTCCCATTGTTTTCGTCGGCAGTTAAACGACAACGCTGCCTGCGCGACCGAGGCGGTTAACCTGACGGAGGCAGGTTAGAGACACTGGTCCGGATCCGCCCATGATTATCTACGCGTCGTTTGTTACCAGCGAGCGCTCTCGGCACGAGCCGCATGTGGCGCGGTTGCGGTGCTCTGCGCGCAGGTGAGGTTAATTTTACTAAGTTCCCAATGTAGCGAGCACGTGTACTAGCTTTTCCTGTGTGTGTGTGTGTGTGTGTGTGTGTGTGTGTGTGTGTGTGTGTGTGTGTGTGTGTGTGTGTGTGTGTGTGTGTGTGTGTGTGTGTGTGTGTGTGTGTGTGTGTGTGTGTGTGTGTGTGTGTGTGTGTGTGTGTGTGTGTGTGTGTGTGTGTGTGTGTGTGTGTGTGTGTGTGTGTGTGTGTGTGTGTGTGTGTGTGTGTGTGTGTGTGTGTGTGTGTGTGTGTGTGTGTGTGTGTGCGCGGGAGGCCACTGGTTTAGTTCAAAACAAAGCGAAGCCGTGCGCGTGTGCGAGGTGTTAAGTGTGGCACGGAGCGGCGTCAAGCACCTTCCAACGGAGCGGGCCCGCCGCTTTAAGACGGCTTGACGATGCCGTGCTTACCAGGTATGGCAAGGTTGAAAAGTGAGAACAGACAATTAGTTGAAAGTGCTTGACGAAAAGGAGTGGCCCTCGCCTGACAGTGCCGAGGTGCTTGCGGTACGCAACGCCTCTTCATACTTCCAATAACGCTAGACCGTCGCATATGTTCATGTTGCCAGTACAATAAAAGCGATATTTTCAAGATGGTGTACCACGTGTCTTAAATTCTAAACTTGGTTCTTGAGGAAACGAAATGGACCCGTAATTGTCTCACATATCGACGGACACCCGAACCGCGCCGTAAGGGAAGGGAGGAAGGAGGGAATGAAACTAGAAAGAGAAAAGAGGTGCCGCAGTGGAAGGCTCCGAATAATTTCTACCAACTGGGTATCTTTAAGTCGAACAGCATACGGGCGCGCCTTCACGTTTTGCCTCCATCGAAACGCGGCCGCCGTGGCCGGGTTTCGAACCCGAGACCACCTGTTCACTAGCCTAGCGCACTAACCGACGAGCCACCGTGGCGGGTTGCTTTTTTTTTTCGCAGTTGTTATTTTCTAACGGGCGCCAACAGAGGGTGTTTTGCAAGCGTCAAAAGAAAAAAAGCTCTGCCGAGGCCACAACTGCGGCACGCACTCTACAGGAGGAAGATGAGGAAGAAAGAGCTAAAAAGTGAACGACACAGAGAGGAAAATAAATGAAACGAAAGTGCTGAACCGCATTCATCGAGCGCTTCGCAACGAAAACAGTTAGTGATGCAAACGTGTACAAGACAAGAAGAGGCAGTCTACCAGCGGGGGGGGGTGAGGGGGGGGGGGGGGGGGGGGGGGGCTTAGAACTGTGATGGGCGAGTACTGCCACGCCAGTGCGCAACCGTTCCGTGGAAAGAAAAAGAAGGCAGGCTGCCCCGCTGGTTTTAGTCCGATGTCGCGCCTCGGGTACTCGCAACGTGCGGGAGGCCTCGCTGTTTCTGCCCGTACCCTAGCCGGGCACTGTAGCACGCGCCGTGCAAGCACACACGGCTGCCTCCCATCCAAATTCCGCTCGTTCGCCCACCACGTATTCGTAAGGGTGTATCGCAAGCCGACCACCGCAACGGCGGCGCGTGACAACGATAACCAGCACTCGTTTCTATTAGTTAATGGATGGCCCGGGGATGTCGCCAGGGGCAGTACGCTTCACGCCGGTGCTGCCTGCGGTGTCCTGGCGTGCACCGCAGTGGTGGTGATACATACATGCATGCCGCCATCTTGTGGCAAGGCCTGTCCGGGTTAGGGAAGGAGGTTGCCAGCATGGAGCTACGAAATACGAGTAACGAATCACAGCGTGTGCGGAAGACTATACTCTAAGCTAGAAACAATTAAATGAGTCTAATTGCAGCAATTAGAAGAAGGAGATATTTATTTACTTCGCGTATGGTGCAAAGAGTACGCTGAAAAGACTTGCTGGACCATACCCTCATAAATATGGTCTATAAAGAGTCTACAGACTTCATATAAACTCTATTGCGTTTCCGTAGATATTTATTGTTCTCTATTCATAGTATATACACTGCCTGTAGAGAAAAGTCTGCAAAAAGTGCACAGCCATATGTTTATAGATTGCCTATAGACTGTTTTGGGGGTCTGTATTACCTACAGACTATTCTCTAGGACTTGTCTATAGACAGTCTATAGACTTCATAGACAGAAGTCTATGGACAATCTTAGACTGTCTAAAGAAATTTTGTAAGCGTATAGCGAGTAGTTGGTTC
>NC_135501.1:192223679-192246855 GCF_052857255.1 Amblyomma americanum | reverse complement strand
ACTCATGCGTCTGTCTGTCTGTCTGTCTGTCTGTTGTTGCCAGGAAGAAAGAAAAGGAAAGTGCACAGGCCTGCCCACTGGCTCAAGCCGAGCCACAGTCGCTACCACGTGCAGATAGTAGGAAAGTTGAAAGATGGGATAGAAAGACAGGATAGTAAAGACGCGGTAAAGACAAGGCCGATCCCGGAGGCAGTGCAATACCGAGCCAACCGGTGGCGGGAGTGAAGCATCTTTCAAACTCTCCGCCACATTTCCAAAAAGAAGTCCAATTGGACCCGTAACAGATACTCTACGGGGTCCGGACATTCGCGGCTAGAATTCATGCGAGCCCGGCTTCATACGTTGAATCGTAAGAACGGCAACCTGAAGCCAATATTATGCGCATGTTCTCTGCGTTGCTTATTGAAAACGGTATAAAACGAGCCACTTTGGTAACAAGGCCTTCATGCTGGGAGCCGAAACGTCATCTTTTTAACCCAGCTTGTGGCTATATACTTCCAAAGAAATACGATGTACATCCGAGGGTGGTTCAGTTATGCATACTACGCATTGTACAGTGTACCACGCTGCCACCGGAAGTTACATTGTGCCACTTCCGATTTCTGACCTTCGTTGAGCTCTTTTATTATACCGATTGCGAACCTCCTCCGACCGAAGGGGTCATGTATCGAAATCTGTTGCTCTGATTGATCCCTACTGGGAGGTCACGTGACTGTTAAGCCGCTTGCGGCCCTCGGACGAACTGGCCAGTGCTGCTCAGCAGTATGGCTGCATAGGGAAGAGGGCCGCCCTAGCCTCGTTTTGATGGCGGGCAATAGACGCAAGATCCCCAGGTGGTCGAAATTATTCCGGAGCCCTCCACTACGGCACCTCATTCTTCCTTTCTTTCACTCCCTCCTTTACCCCCTTCCCTTACGGCGCGGTTCAGGTGTCCAACGATATATGAGACAGATACTGCGCCATTTCCTTTCCCCAAAAACCAATTATTATTATTATTAAGACGCCTGTGTGCTGTGCGATGTCAGTGCGCACTGAAGGTTCACATCTGGTCGAGATTAGTCCGGAGCCCTCCACCAAGGCTCCTCTTTCTGTCGTCTTATTTCCGATCCGTCCTTCATCCCTTCTTTCACGGCTTGGTTGGTGCGTCCACGAGA
Organism: Amblyomma americanum; assembly: GCF_052857255.1. Taxonomy (NCBI): domain Eukaryota; kingdom Metazoa; phylum Arthropoda; class Arachnida; order Ixodida; family Ixodidae; genus Amblyomma; species Amblyomma americanum. The sequence goes on along the minus strand of NC_135501.1, from coordinate 192,245,701 downwards.
AGCGAGACAGTATACAGTGCCTTTCCTTTCCTCATAATCAATTTTCACAGTGGAGAAGGAAAAGCCGTAGGGTGCCTAATTACTTGAGTGCCTAGCTCGTAGGTGGCGCCTGTCTCTGGTAACCACTAGAGTCACACTGGGCCACAAATGGGCTTCTACCGCACGAGGCGGATTTAACGTTGTTGACGGCGGAACTTATCGCTGATCCATCAGAGCAACTGTGGTCAAGACACTTTTCCCAAGCATCTCACCCAGAAGAGCCGAGCACCAGGCCGGGGGAAACCTTGTACCCATTAACAACCGGTGGGTACCCGGCGGCACTGGGGATCGAACCCAGCACCTCCCGAATGCGAGGCGGATGCTCAACCACAAGGCCACCGCTTCGGTAAAAAAAGGGCCACAAATGGGCTTCTACCGCACGAGGCGGATTTAACGTTGTTGACGGCGGAACTTATCGCTGATCCATCCGATCAACTGTGGTCAAGACCCTTTTCCCAAGCATCTCAACCTGAAGAGCCGAGCAACAGGCCGGGGGAAATCTTGTACCCATTAAAAACCGGTGCGTACCCGGCGGCACTGGGGGATCGAACCCAGCACCTCCCGAATGCGAGGCGGATGCACTACCACAAGGCCACCCATAACGTCCAAAAACTGGTCGTGCCCTGATTTTGACGGGCTATATATGACTCACTGACCTCGAGCGATGGGAGGTAGCGGTGTCCAGCTCTGACCCAGCTGTCCAAAAGCAGCTGGTGGGCTGGGCTTTGGAAGTCGCCGAGCATCACTGACTGCCCGTACATTTCACGCGACCAAGAGCCAACCCAAGAATAGTTTAAGATATGGCTCAATATTCATTAAAGTTTCCCATCACCACCACCACCACCACCACCATTCTGATTTTGATTCGGAGTTTCGCAGCTACAACTGATGTCATTAAACGACCGTAGTTATTTGCCTTTTGTTCTTTACGTCAGCGCGTCATGTCATTAAAACTTGTATAAGTAATAATAGAGCAATGCAGCTATTTGAAGGAGCCGAAGCTCAAGGCAGCCGGTCAAAAGCTCATCCAAAGGAGCGGTGCAGGCTAATGATGAACCAGTTCATCCTACGAGCAGCTTCGTATATAGTTTCGGGCCCACGATTGGTTTATGTCAGTCCTATCGTCCACGACTTTGCATGAACTATTGTTGTGAGACATATAGCACAGACACACTGGTCAAGGTTAGTATGCAGTTGGCTGCAGAAACTTTTCACCATGCTGTCATTATGCCGAGCGCTGAGCCGGTACGGGTTTCATTTTTGTGTGTGTTGGCCACTGGGCCGCAGTACGTTTTCTTGAGAACTGCTCAATCCCCACTTGATGAGTAAATGGCATCCAGACACATACGATTCGCCCTGCTCCTATGGAGCAGTTGGCCCACTCTAACGGTTTTGGAATGTTAAGAAAACCCAGACGTAAACCGACCGCGGCGGCCGCGTTTCGACTGAGGCGAAATGCAAAAAAAATTCTGATGGCCTAGCTCTGTTAGGCCAGGATATACGTAGCGAAAACGCTGAGACTTCTGCATCGGAAGAGTGAATTCACTAGATGCGCCTTTATTCATGGTTAATGCTTGAGCCGTCGTGGCGGAGTGGTGCGTCTCCGCCTCAAACGCCAAAGGCCCAGGTTCGATTTCCTATAATAATAATAATAATAATAATAATAATAATAATAATAATAATAATAATAATAATAATAATAATAATAGGTCTTTTGGGGAAAGGAAATGGCGCAGTATCTGTCTCATATATCGTTGGACACCTGAACCGCGCCGTAAGGGAAGGGGGAAAGGAGAGTGAAACAAGAAATGAAGAAAGAGGTGCCGTAGTGGAGGGCTCCGGAATAATTTCGACCACCTGGGGATCTTTAACGTGCACTGACATCGCACAGCACACGGGCGCCTTAGCGTTTTTCCTCCATAAAAACGCAGCCGCCGCGGTCGGGTTCGAACCCTGAAACTCCGGCCTTGGCACAGGTTTTTAATGCGACAGCGTTAAGGAGCTCGTGTAGCAGAGACGCCGGTGTCGTCGGCGTCGTTGGCCGTGAGCGAAAAAAGGCGCATCTCTGTGGACACCTGAACCGCGCCGTAAGGGAAGGAATTTTCCTTCCCTTACAGCGCGTTACGGGTGTAAAGCGAGAATTGTGAGACAGGCGTCGTTTCCTTTCCTTAAAAACAATTTTCATTTCATTTTCCTTATTCTGCCTGCTATCCTTTATTTCCACTGCCCCAGCTCAGGTGCTTCAGTATCGATGGCAGATGCCGGGGCTGGCAAATATGTTTTCCTTTCTTTTTACTATTATTTTAATAAAACCCGCTACCACCACCACCACCACCAATTTCCTTCCCTTACGGCCCAGTTCGGATGTCCACCGAGATATGTGAGACAGGAATCATTTCCTTTCCTTAAAAAATATTTTCATTTTTCTTGCCTTACAACCAAGATATGTTTGGTTGCCTTAATTGTCCGGACAAGGTGTGGCACCGAAGGGCGATGGCGTTCCGTGGATTCCTTGGCAATGGTTCAACACGCTGTAGCGTCCTGGTCTTAAAGGCTAAGCTTAAGCGTCCTCCAATTTTTTTTTCTTTCTTGTTAAAATTATTTATTAGGTTAACTTCAGTTACTGCTTCCCGTCTGCGGTGCCACCCCGTCCCTCTGTCGCTTTTTAAACGAAATTGCGCCTAATGTGGAAAAAGGAACTCTGTAAGAAGTGTATTGGCCACTGGTACTGAACAGAGGTATGAATCGCATGACGTCCTAATTCGGCGGTCTTTCGCATTGGATTAAGTACCTCGTGCTGGAGCACCGGCGATCAGGAATGTCGGGACTCCGTGCCGAGGCCTGCCATTGCACTGCGGCAGGCTGAAGCATGCCACTACTCCTAAATGGAGTAGTGGGGCATGTAATTTTTGGTAGTTGGGGCTCGGCGCTCGTGCCAGCCCCCTTTTTGAAATTCCAAAACCAGAATGGTACCACTATTAGGGCCATTTTTTTTACCTACACTAGTGGTGTAGCATGGGTTCATTTTTTTACCAGTGTAGAAAAAGTGTAGCTCCGCCAACCTATACGAACGAATTTTAAAGCGAAAGCTTTATTGGTGGTAGTGGTTTATTATTAAAATAATAGTAAAAAGGAAGGAAAACATTTTTGCTAGCCCCGGCATCTGCCATCGATACTGAAGCACCTGAGCTGGGGCAGCGGAAATAAAGGATAGCAGGCAGAACGGAGAAATGAAATGAAAAAGGTGAGAGGACAGGAAGAGGGGATAGGGGGAGAACAACAAGCTATTTACAAACTATTTACACAATAAGAAATGTGTCCAGGTTGTGCGCGTGATTAGTTCATTTTAGAGGAATTAAATCATACACGCGCACAGCACTGTGTTGGCTACAACTGGAGTGGGGCGTCTAGTTATCAATCGTTCAAGGTAGAACTCGCGGATCATTTGGTCACTGCGTGTAACTACCTGACGGAGAACCGACGGGACGTCAAGCCCGTGTGTTCGAGGAATGCACAGAGGCTCACCAATGTTCGCTCACGAGTGCGCGCACTGCCCTGCGGCCACAATAGCGTCTTGAGGGAGTCTGGTAGTTTGCCCTGCTCCCTATAGGCCGCAAGCATATCGCGACGAGCATCGGCGAACGGGGCACAGTGAAAGAGCAGGTGCTCAAGTGTTTCCACTGCACCGCATCCGTCACACACATCACTCGTCGCGATTCCGTGACGCTCCCGTCGCTCCCCGGGCCACACGCAGCCAATGCGCGCGCGGAGGATCATTGCACGTTGTGACCGTGTAAGTGCGCGACAGCCGGTGACACTGTCGATGCGCTCACCTCCTGCGATGCGTGGGTCGGGGTGCTGCTTTCGGAGATGGTCGTGGATGGCCGCACGCACGTCCTCCAGCGCAAGGGGCAAATCGCTGGCAGGTAGTTGGTGTGCAGCGGTCGCGAGGCTGTCAGCTTCTGCGTTGCCTGCGATGCCGCAGTGACCGGGCACCCACTGTACACGCACAGCACAACCTCTCTGCGCGAGGCGCTCGATGCGGGAGCGAATTTCCCGCACTAGTGGGGTACTGCGGCCGTTAGATTGCAGGCTGCTGAGGGCGGCGCAAATTCGCGATTTCGCCGTGGCGGTACTCCACGGAGGCACGTCACGTCACAACGCGCGCCTCGCCGCGGAAGGTTACTGTGCTTCGCGCGCTCGCCGCGCCATCTTGCATGACGTCACACCGCGCCGCTCGCCGCCGTTTGGTAGAACGTGACACCGCGTTCCTCGTCGTTGCGTTCGCCTCCGCTCGCTTCGACAGCTGCGTCGCATGCCTGATAACATGTCACAGGATTGAAATGGAGGGCTGGCGTGCGCCGCAACCACAGTTGAGGCTACAGTATGGACGGCGACAAGTCTGATAAGCTGGAGGAGGCCTGGAATCGACAGCGGAACGAGATGAAGAGGAAACGAATCGCCCGAGAAACAGACGAACAGCGCGCCGAGCGACTGGCTAAACGCCGCCGTGAATATGTCGCCGCGAGACAGGCACGTTTAACGTCCGGTGTCTCGACCGCTAGCAGCAGCGGCAGCAGCCGGAGGAGAGACCTGAGTCCTGCTTCACTGAAGACGGCCCGTGATGAACGGTGGAATGCGACCAAGAGACTTCAGCGGCGGGCTCAAGAAACCGAAGAACAACGTTCCGTTAGCCTAGAGAATATAGGCGTAAGAGTGACGCGACCCCTTCAATCCTTGGACAGCCTCGGTGCTGAAATCAAGCATGGACCTTCAGGTTATACTGGACGTTTATGCCTGTGCTTCATACGTTGTGGAATATGTGAACAAGGCCAACCGGGGAGTTTCACACTTGCTTTCGCTACATATGCCCTGACATAGCCGAGCTGAGCCACCGCCATTTCTTTTACGCGTAGTGTAGCACGATAACTACACTTTCTACACCGTTTTCTTCGGAGGTGTAGGCTTGCAGACGAAAAAAGAAGGCGCGCTTTTCAAACGCACAACGCCATTTTGTGACTGTAAATGTCGCGAGCGATTGCAGCGCAGCCTCGCAAGTCTGTGAAGTTCGTCCGCCTGGACGATGGCAGCGTTATGTCAGTGCTCCCACGAGACGGTAAGAGGCAGCCTCACCTTCTACGAAGATAAAAACTGCTTACACGTCTGAATGTGCGTATTTTAGTCTGCCGAACGCTACTTCGCGTTTAGGTAAGCCGCGTTCGTTCCGTTGGTATCGGTGCTGAGCGACCCACGTGAAAAAATGTATTTTGCGTACATGGTCAATCCGCCGCGGTGGCTCAGTGGTTAGGGCGCTCGACTACTGATCCGGAGTTCCCGGGTTCGAACCCGACCGCGTCGGCTGCGTTTTTATGGAGGAAAAACGCTAAGGCGCCCGTGTGCTGTGCGATGTCAGTGCACGTTAAAGATCCCCAGGTGGTCGAAATTATTCCGGAGCCCTCCACTACGGCACCTCTTTCTTCCTTTCTTCTTTCACTCCCACCTTTATCCCTTCCCTTACGGCGCGGTTCAGGTGTCCAACGATAGATGAGACAGATGCTGCGCCATTTCCTTTCCACAAAAACCAATTGTTATTGTCACCCATAATTATATCCATACAACGTCCTCACCACTTCGGTCGCGCGCTGCACACGACTTTTCGAGCAAGCAGGACCAACTCTCGGGGACGTGCTGCCTTCTGTACAGGCATCACGCCTTCTCTACAGCCCACCGCTTCGGAGGGGCTCTGGCCTACGTGCACGCGTAACTCTTGCCACGCGTCGGCTTGCGTTTTGCATGTGTCTCTCCTCGCTCGACCTTCTTGTGTCCCGCCGCGTGTGCTCGTCGTTGTTTTCTATCGCCACTTCTCCCTCCCTCACTCCTCCTCCCCCCTCCCCCTCTATAGTCGGGGCCGATCTTGTTTCCGCAGGCCGCCACCATCCGTCACTGTCGCCGGCCCGGCGCCCAAAGTTGTCAGACCGCAACGAGGATTAAATGGCGGTGCGCTGGGTCGGCCGTGCAACGCCGCTCGCGCGGCACTGTTTTGCCTTTTGTTTTTGTTTCTTTTTCCCCCTGTCTTCTCTTTCGGCTAACCTCCCGTGGAGTTTCGATGCCCACCCCCATCCGGTACATGGCCAGCCCACGATCCGCCCTGCCTCCTCTCCCTAATTTTTTTTTTCGTTTTCCGCCTTGTGCAGAGTTGACACTACTATACCGTAACGCGCGACCCTCCCCGCCTCCCCACCGCAAACGCGAAATCAGGAGCTAAGCTTAGAACGAACACACACTGAAAAAAAAAAAAAAACAAGGGAAGGGAATCAAGCATCGCCTAAATGGAACGACGTATTGCGTCGTCACGGCCTTGCTCCCTAGCTGTTACGCTCTTCGGCAGAGAGCAGCCGTTTTCCTCCTCCTCACCCTTTTCTGCCCCCTCCCTTTTTCTTCATTCTCTTTCGTTTCATCACCGGTCAGCAGAGTTTCTCTCGCTCTGTCTCGTTTTCTTTGTCGCATGCTCTCATAGGCGTAGCCGTCAAAACGATGGTCACTCCTAATGAGATTTTGGTAGCCGTGGTCAGCTGCGGAGGGCCGTTAAAAAACAGGGAAAAAAAGGCGGAAATCGGGGAATCTAAAGGGGAAAGTAAGTGGATGAGTTGACCACGTACGGCGATGCCGGGGATTGGGGGGGGGGGGGGGGGGAGGGAGGCGTCGATGCCGACGTGACGCCTTCGCGCGCGCAGTCCGTGGTCGCAGAGAGGACGGAACGCTCTTCAACGCCGGAACGTTTCTCTCTGGCGTTCCCTTTTTTGTATATATTTAGATGTATCCGGCTACACACGGGGCTTGCTTGCGGTGTGTGCGGCACGGGACACACGCCAGCGGTCAGCAGCAAGCGGGATGACCAGGCCGGCTCTCATCGGACGCAGATCAATTATTCAGGCACGGGACGCAGCTGAAGCGGCTGCGACCCTCGGCTGTACGCCTGGTTGGGCAGCCATTAAAAGCCGCTTCTGCTCGACGCCCTGTACTGTACTTGTCCTGGGCGGGCTGTGATTTTTTTGGAGCTCCCGTCTGCTTCGCGTTGCGACGTGACGTTAGCCTGGAATTGTTCCCTTCACGGGTTGCAGAAAAAGCGAGAGCCCCTGCACTTACCCTCGTTTCTACGTGTCGTATTTTGATCGTATCTAGCGTTTGCTCTGGGTTAGTGGGTGGCATTTCCTAAGCCTTGCTACACTGTTAGCCAGGTCGTGTATGACGCCGCGGTCACAAGTGGCGCTCTCCGACGTGCCGCTTGTATTGCGAGCTGTAAGTGGCAGTAACTTGCATAGTGAGCAGGAGGTCTCGGTTACAAAGCCACGCTTGTAACCGTGGCTTTGTACAGGATCTGGCTAGCAGTGCGGCAAGTCTTGGTGAGGGCTTCGAAGTTTGTGAGTCATATGAATCTTTACACTAGACAGCCCATCTATTTTGTGAAAAAAAAAAAATGTATCTCCGCGCCCAGTCCAATAAAGCGACAGAACAGTGTCAGAAATGCGACAAATTGTTTTGTAGTTTCGTTGTAATGACAGGCGTTTTTGTTGTTTTGTAGTATTTTTGTCTAGTTCTATATTTTTTCTGTAGTACATTTCTGTAGTCCGTAGTTTTATAGTACTTTCCTGTAGTAATCATCTGCCTCCTCCCATCATCATCGTCCCCCATCGTGACCTTCTTTTATCTCCTCTGCCCGTCCCCCAGAGCAGAGTAGCAGGCCAGATAGTTATTTTTCAGGCCAACCTCTCTGCCTTTCTTATCAATAAACCCTCTCCTGTAGTAACTACACATAATTCTGTTGTTACTGCAAAAAATTCCGTTGTTACTACAAGTTTATGGTCGAAATCATTGCGGAAAATCCGTTGTGACGACAGAAACTTCTCTGTCGTGTTTTTCGACCGTCTCTGGTTAATAGCGATTTCGCATGCAGTGGGCTACCATTGCGCCATAAATACTGTCGTCATTATTATCATCTCCCTCACTATCACGGGCAGTGGCTCTGGAAATATCTCAGAACTGGGCTTCATTTGTAACATTTTGTCCACGTTTCTGCGCCATCGCCATTGCACGTATGCAGCATGGCTGCCAATAGCGAAACACCTGGCTTCCTTCGTACCAGTACCAAGCAGCACAGGTAATCGGCTCAATATTGCAAATATATTGGCAATAATAATAATAATAATAATAATAATAATAATAATAATAATAATAATAATAATAATAATAATAATAATAATAATAATAATAATTTTAATAATAATAATAATAATTGCACATATGCAGCATGGCTGCCAGTGACGAAAACCTGGCTTCCTTCGTATTAGTACCAAGCAGCACAGGTAATCGGCTCAATATTGCAAATATACTGGCAATAAAAATAATAATAATAATAATAATAATAATAATAATTGGTTACTGGGAAATGAAATGGCGCTGTATCTGTCTCATATATCGTTGGACACCTGAACCGCGCCGTAAGGGATGGGATAAAGGAGGGAGTGAAAGAAGAAAGGAAGAAGAGGGGCCGTAGTGGAGGGCTCCGGAATAATTTCGACCACCTGGTGATATTTAACGTGCACTGACATCGCACAGCACACGGGCGCGTTAGCGTTATACCTCCGTAAAAACGCAGCCGCCGCCGTCGGGTTCGAACCCGGGAACTCCGGATCAGTAGTCGAGCGCCCTAACCACTGAGCCACCGCGGTGGGTTATTGGCAAAATGAAAATTGGTTTTGGGGGAAAGGAAATGGCGCAGTATCTGTCTCATATATCTTTGGACACCTGAACCGCGCCGTAAGGGAAGGGATAAAGGAGGGAGTGAAAGAAGAAAGGAAGAGAGAGGTGCCGTAGTGGAGGGCTCCGGAATAATTTAGACCACCTGGGGATCTTTAACGTGCACTGACATCGCACAGCACACGGGCGCCTTAGCGTTTTTCCTCCATAAAAACGCAGCCGCCGCGGTCGGGTTCGAAACCCGGGAACTCCGGATCAGTAGTCGAGCGCCCTAACCACTGAGCCACCGCGGTGGGTTATTGGCAAAATGAAAATTGGTTTTGGGGGAAAGGAAATGGCACAGTATCTGTCTCACATATCGTTGGACACCTGAACCGCGCCGTAAGGGAAGGGATAAAGGAGGGAGTGAAAGAAGAAAGGAAGAGAGAGGTGCCGTAGTGGAGGGCTCCGGAATAATTTAGACCACCTGGGTATCTTTAACGTGCACTGACATCGCACAGCACACGGGCGCCTTAGCGTCTTTCCTCCATAAAAACGCAGCAGCCGCGGTCAGGTTCGAACCCGGGAACTCCGGATCAGTAGTCGAGCGCCCCAACCACTGAGCCACCGCGGTGGGTTATTGGCAAAATGAAAAGTGGTTTTTGGGGAAAGGAAATGGCACAGTATCTGTCTCACATATCGGCGGACACCTGAACCGCGCCGTAAGGGAAGGGATAGAGGATGGTCTAACACAAGAAAGGAAGAAAGAGGTGCCGTAGTGGAGGGCTCCGGAATAATTTCGGCCACCTGGGGATCTTTAACGTGCACTGACATCGCACAGCACGCGGGCGCCTTTGCGTTTCGCCTCCATCGAAACGCGGCCGCCGCGGTCGGGTTCGAATACGGGTGCTCCGGCTCAGTAGCCGAGCTAAACCACTGAGCCACCGCGGCAGGTATGCACGTCTAGCTCCGTCGCTGTTCCGCATTCTCGACGGTGCGCCGTCAGTGTGAATGAGAGCCGCTCCTCGCTCGTTGCTGCGCAGCTTCCTCGCGTGCCAATTATACTATGCGGCGCATTCTCGCTCATAGTGGGAACAACGCTCTCAATCGCGTTCAAACACGTGTGCGCGCGCACACAGCTGACTGTCCGCGCCGCAAGCAAGCAAATCGTTCCACTCCTGCAGCCGCAGCTTCGCTGGAACTTCACCCTCCGAGATCGCGTGCTCGCCTTTAGCGTACAATTCATTCTGCGCCGCGCCGTAGAGCAAAGTGCCCCGGCTGACACGCTTGTCTCTGTCTCTCTCTCTCTCTCTCAAACACACACGCACGCAGCACTGCGATCGCCTTCTCGCGTGCGGCGGCTTGCGTGGGCGCGGGTGAAGAGGGGGGGGGGGGCAGTTTGATTCATGGCCCATTGTGGCACGCTCATGAGCAGCTAGCTACTCGGGAGAACGCAGCGTTCACCGGTTCACGGCGGGGCTTGGCTTGGCTTCGTTCGACGAGAAACGTTGCGTACACGGCTCGCGAGCGGGAGAGGAGAAACAAGTCGCGTTTCTGTGTGCGCGGTTTAGCCGGGGACCCCTCCTTTTTAGCAATGCTGATTTCTAGGCTAAAGTGTTGCCGACTTCTAAGTGGCACGCCGCCGCTGGAGGATTGGCTCTTGTTTCTGTGGCCGCTTCCTTGTCGGCCCGCTGTTTATCTTTAAAGCTCTATATGAATTGGCATAGGCTGCATTCTTCCTCACTCCCAAATTCTGTCGTGTCTTTTTATTTTAGTTTTTAAGGGGGGGGGGGGGGGGGGGGGGGGAAAGGGCATGTGAGCGCGCTTCAACGTTTCGAAAGTCAAAAGGGCGCACTAGTTCACCCCGCCGCGGTGGCTCAGTGGTTAGGGCGCTCGACTACTGATCCGGAGTTCCCGGGTTCGAACCCGACCGCGGCGGCTGCGTTTTTATGGAGGAAAAACGCTAAGGCGCCCGTGTGCTGTGCGATGTCAGTGCGCGTTAAAGATCCCCAGGTGGTCGAAATTATTCCGGAGCCCTCCACTACGGCACCTCCTTCTTCCTTTCTTCTTTCACCCCCTCCTTTATCCCTTCCCTTACGGCGCGGTTCAGGTGTCCAACGATATATGAGACAGATACTGCGCCATTTCCTTTCCCCAAAAACCAATTATCATCATCATCACTAGTTCACTCGGCGTGCTGCCTTTCTTGAACCCAAGCTGTGAACATCCTATTGTGTTCGTTATAGTCTTGAGAAAGTGCTTTTCTTTCTCCCAGTATCCGCTTTTTCCGCATGTCTGTTCAACCGCAGTGACTGTTATAAGGTCGAGCTGATTCAATTCGGGCGCCTGTCTGCCGGTATTTTAATTTTTAAACCACCTTCCGTTTACGTGTCCGGTATAGATGCAGCCACACAGTGTCGCGTGACCATATAATTGTGAATAATGATTAGCCTTTATTGCGCATAAGGAAATGCATAATAAATCAGCAGGTCAACCCAAGCCGCGGAGGCTTCTCAGGTTCTGCTCTACAGTGAGCGGCAGACATTCAACACATCAACGTGTTGAAGAAAAGAACTGCTTCGAAGGTTCGAAAGAAAACATCTGAAGTGATATGAACAGGCTATAGTAACCGGCGATATATGCGTATTGCATGGGAAGCACCGAAGAAACTTTTAAAACTGAGTTGATAGCTGCGCTTTAAGGCTGCGCTTAGCACAACTTCATCCAGCAGCGCAAGACGCTTTTGCCGGCAAGAAAATTAGATTAAAAAATCTTCCTTCGAGTCTATTCAAATTCGACACGTCCTTACCGAAGAGGACGGGTTGACGCCATTTTGGAAGCGAATGGTGGTGCAGCGTAGACTCTGGGATTCGCGCCCGAAGATCAGGGTCGACGCATTCATTTTAATGGCGAGATCAGCCGGTGATGGCGCCACCTGTATTTCGTTTTTTTTTTCTAGCTCACGAAACTCAGTTTTTGGTCCATTTTCGATTTTCGGAAAGTGATCTCATTGTTTCACAGGCCAGCGTCTGTATGTCCTCAGTGTCCTTCTGAGAACACGGCTGTTGATCAACAACACACACTCACAAAGGTGCTCAGATAAGAGGCACAGACTCGACCTCTGTCTGCCTTAAGCACTGAACGCGCCAGTAAGCTCTAAGCAGAGAGGCGCAAAATTGGAGTAAGCTGTCCTCTAGCGCCCTCCGTTTTTTCTAAAAAACTAGTGCGACAAAGGACGGTTTACACCTTTTTTACTCCTGTATAGGCGTATTCGGGTTTAAGAGTATAAGATGTGGCTCTCATGGGTCGCGACCACTGCCTGCAGATGTGATCGCCGAAAATGTCATTCTTCCCAACGCAGTTTGTTTTGGACGACATATAGAATAAAAATTTTCAGTTTCTCCACTTCTCCGAGGCCAACAAGGGACCGTGTTAGCTTTAGCGCGCCGTATTGTGCAGAAGCAAGCATTTAAAATATTCAAAACTACTTGAAATTGAAACGAAAAAAAAAGGGAAAACGAAACAACGAAAATAACTCCGGAAGTAGACTAGTGCTAAGGCGCCCGTGTACTGTGCGATGTCAGTGCACGTTAAAGATCCCCCAGGTGGTCGAAATTATTCCGGAGCCCTCCACTACGGCACCTCTCTCTTCCTTTTTTCTTTCACTCCCTCCCTTACCCTTCCCTTACGCGGCGGTTCAGGTGTCCAACGATATATGAGACAGATACTGCTCTATTTCCCTGTTTCCCAAAAACCAATTATTATTAAGTAGACTAGTTCAGGGATTTTCCTACACACCCTCTTGAGTGTGTGTGTGTGTGTGTGTCCCCCTTAAGTCATAGCGAATTTTTTTTTTTTTGCACACTACGAGGGATTTTGGCCTCTTTGTCCTGAGTGTTGCAGACAGAAACTGCCGCTCCTGTACCTTCAAATTCTCTTCTCCTACACCCCCCTCCCCCGCTACACATTTAACACCGCCTTCCCGCCCTAATTTCTATCACTGGGGAAACTCTGGTCCATTGTGTTTAGAGGAATCCGACAGGTGAAGTAATATTTGAAATAAGGGAGTAATTAAGAGAATAAAGAATAAAAAGACAATAGCCGGGAGTAAAGCGACTGCACCGGATAGGCAGTGGTCCCCGGGTTCGGATCCCCGTACCAGGCCAGATTCTTCTTACAAAATGCGAAGCTCTTATGGAAGCTTTATGGCTTTCCTTTGTGGCCGTATGGCTGCCCTTGTCGCTGATGCTAGACAGTGTTTAGTCTGATTTGAAACCCGGAAATCGGCCAGATACTTCTGATCAAAAAGTATGAGCAGAACCGGCAAGGCTCTGCACATCATTACACTGAGGCGTTCAATATCTTTGAGGAAGAAATGAAGGATCCGGAAGTTTCGGAAGGTGTCAGTCCGAACTTAGACAGTGGGACCTTGCCTACGCGCGAAGTCAGAGACTGTTGACTGCTAAGCAAACAGTGTTCCGTAAGAAGTACATGTAGCCGGACTTGGTGCAGATTTTGGAAAGACATAATAGCGCGAAAAACGAACATGGACGTAATTGGTTTACCCGTCGCGGTTGGATCAGTGGTTAGGGCGCTCGACTACTGATCCGGAGTTCCCGGGTTCGAACCCGACCGCGGCGGCTGCGTTTTTATGGGGGAAAAAACGCTAAGGCGCCCGTGTGCTGTGCGATGTCAGTGCACGTTAAAGATCCCCAGGTGGTCGAAATTATTCCGGAGCCTCCACTACGGACACCTCTTTCTTCCTTTCTTCTTTCACTCCCTCCTTTATCCCTTCCCTTACGGCGCGGTTTGGGTGTCCAACGATATATGAGACAGATACTGCGCCATTTCCTTACCCCAATTAAGATAATAATTATTATTATTAGTTGGTTTGGTTTGGCTTATTGGGGGTTTAATGTCCCAAGGCTACTCAGGCTGCGAGAGACGCCGTAGTGAAGGGCTCCGGGAAATTTCGGCCACCTGGGGTTCTTTTAAGTGCACTGACATCGCGCAGTGCACGGGCCCTCTAGAATTTCGCCTCCATCGAAATTCGACCACCGCGGCCGGGATCGAACCCGCGTCTTTCGGGTCAGCAGCCGAGCGCCATAACCACTGAGCCACCGCGGCGGCTTCCTTTCCAAGAAGTGTTCTCTAAATTCGTGACCCGACTCTTCCGCAAGAGTCGTCTTTCTCTGCATGCATACGGGGAACGAGCAGTGCACCGTACTCTGCCGTCCTGTTCCCGCCAGCCCGCGCACGGTCAGGCCGGTTGGTGAATCTCGGCAAATCGCACCTCGCAGCGAGGACGGTGCGGTCGAGCAGCGTCGTAGGAATGAAGCACAAACAGCGCCACCCCCCTCGCCCCTTTCTCACCGTTCATTCACGCGTCTTCAGAGCGGCCGCGCGCCAGACGCGAGCGTATGCGCCGCCAAATGAGCAATTACGGAAGGTGCGCCCCTGGACTCTCACCCGTGTGCATATACCGTACTCGCGCGAACTTAAGCGCCCCCTCTGTTCTTTGCACAGCACGAGCGATCCAGACAGAACCAAGTCGGGGAATTACGTTGGAGGCGGGGCTTATAGAATAGAACACCTCCAAGCCAGAAGAGACTAGAAATGCTGCAGTTTTTTTTTTTGTTTTAGAAATAACTGCGTTCATGAGTGACAGTTTACCAATATCCCTCAAGAGGAAAAGTATACAACAGCTGTATCTTACCAGTACTCACCTGCGGGCAGAAACGTGGAGGCTAACGAATAGGGTTCGGCTTAAGTTAAGGACAACGCAGCGAGCTATGCAAAGAAAAATGATAGGCCTAACGTTGAGAGACCGGAAGCGGGCAGAGTGGGTGAGGGAACAAACGCGGGTAATGACATCCTAGTCGAAATCAAGAGAAAGAAATGGGCTTGGGCAGGGCATGTAATGCGAAGGCAAGATAACCGCTGGGTCCTTATGGGTAACGCAGTGGATTACAAGAGAAGGCAAGAGTAGCATGGGGCGGCAGAAAGTTAGGCGTGCGGATGAGATTAAGAAGTTTGCAGGCATAGACGCAGCTGGCAAACGGCATGGTTAATTGGAGAGACATGGAAGAGGCCTTTGCCCTGCACTGGGCGTAGTCAGTCTGATGATGATGATGAGTAAGCATTTGTCTCTGAATGAGTTACCATACTTGTTATGAGACTAACTACAAACGGACACTAACTACAGTTCGCCTCCCCCGTGGGCTTGCCTCTTTGTCACGAGGTAATAGGTGTGCAGTTAGTCCTAGTTTTACCTCTATTCGGCTTAGAATGAAGGGAACGTGCTTTGGCTGTTACGACCACCGTTTCGTGAATAAAAATTATTGTTTCGAAACTGTTGGTCACGTGTCGCGCTCCACCCTCCTTGCGTGCGTGCCCCCACAGTACAACACAATGCAATATTCTCTATATGAAATGTGCTCTATATGAAATCGCTTGACACCTATACTGCTGGCGAGTTGATGTGGCATTGTTAACGAGAAGGCGGCAGAAGTTGTCGAGACGGGTGTTTACGAGCAAATCACACACTGGACACGCACCTAAGCCCTGTGTGTGTGTGCCCATGTCTACGCTTATATCGCGAGTTCTTGTCTGCCAGCCGTTCAGTCTTGGTGCCTTTTGGTAAAAAAAAAAAAGCTCCACTGGATGTCACTTCTGTCGCGGCAGCCTATATTCTAGAGGAGCGGGGGGAAGTGGGGGGGGGGAGGGGGGTACATTATTTTAGCAAAAGGCTCTCGAGGAAGGGCTTCTACAATGTTCCTCATGTAATGTCTCAACATGAGATCCTTGAGGAATCTGATAAGCAAATTTAGTTGCGCTGCATATCCCTGAATCCCTAGATACCCGTTTTCTGCATCTCATAAAATTCCTCAGCGTTGTCATGAGTGTTAAGATTCGTGAATGGTGGGTTCTTTTCTGAAATGCGGTCGAGAAATACGAATTAGTCTATTCGCCTCCGCGGAAGTTGTGAAAAATCTCAGACAAAGACAGGCTATATTTTCAACCTCGAAGTTTGATTCAGGGAATCTAGTTATTTCCGTTCTTTTTCTTTACACTTGGTAGTTTTTATTTATTTATTTATTTATTTGATTCCTCAAGGGTCTCATGTCGAGACATTACATGAGGGAGTGGTGCTTACAAGGCAAAAAAAATTCAATAGAAATCACATTGAATATCTATGGATGAGCCGCTTGAATGTTACTGGGTAGGAGACAAGCCTTTTCACTCGCATAAAATGCCTTTTCGGGTGTATACCCTGGGCTGTGCGTTGGCTTAAGTTCGCGATAACGCGGTACGTGTTCTTCACAGGCGGAAGAGCGGGCCCCCGGCTTATAGCTGTAGCTCCGAGCCCCGCACCTCGCCCGTGGAAGGGTGTGCTGCTTAATCGACGACACGGTGCAACGTTCCGTTGTGTATTCGAGTTCTCGCGCTCTCTCGCTCATCGTATGTATATGCGGCGGTGGTCTTCCGCTCGCTCTCGGGACGGCTCCAAATTGAATGAGGAAAGGCGTTCCGGATTAAAAGGCGGGCGCGGTGGTCGCCGCGGCGAAAACAGGTTGGCCGCCCCGGGGAACGCCGGCGAAACGCGGCGGCTGGCCCCACGTCCGACGATGCCGCCAGAGAGATCGGAGTTGGAGGAGCCGGGAAGGAAGGGGGGGGGGGGGGGGGGGGCGAAGAGAGGCGATGGCGACCACCGTGGAAAGTCACCACTTCCGCCCGGCGCTCTACATTTTATACGCACCGCCCGGGCGAGGTGAGAGCTCGCGCTCGCTCCGTATTGGCTTGATGAAGTTTGCCGTGCATACGCGGTGATGAAATCAAGGAGTTGCCGCCTAGCGGAGGGTAGAAGAAAAGAAAATAAACTAGCTCTCCTAATGAGAGGTGCTCCCTCGTGATGATTTATTCGTGTGCGCTGCGTGAATGCCGTGTGTGCAGTTCGCTTTCACGTTTATATATTTGCTACTTTTAATCCTTTAATGCCCAAATTATGAAGGAATTGAAGAAAAAAAAACATTGCCTCCACAATATTCGAGGTAGTGTGTACCAACGCCGAAAACCAATATCACAAATACGTTGGCGCTACTGAAATTTCGGATATCTGAATGTTGCCAATTAGCAACAGTTGGGATTTGGTTCATTCGTTCAGCTAATCAGAGTTCTGTGAAAGACCAACTCGCGGGACCAGGGAAGCTGCGTTCTAACAAATGTCTTTCTTTCTTTTCCCGTAAAATATATAAAAAATATGAGAAACAAGGATATCAATGGGTTGAACGTTGGCCGGAAGTCACACGTTCATTTTTCTTCACACGGCTTCCTCAAAGTAGCGCCCAACATTTTGATCATAAAGCGCCGGTACTGAAAACGTTTTGACGTAAAACTTTGTAGGCAAGCTCGGTTTAGTAATGAGTACACGATGTAGGAACGGTAGTAATTCGTGAATTAGCGGGGTTAAAATGAAAGAAATGGTAACCTGTCTCGTAGTGAACAGTGGGTGGAAGCATGAAATGCGCATTGCAGGAAAGGCTTTGCACATTCCAGGGCGGTTTCCCCCGGTGGACGTTGACTTCCAGAGTGGCGCGAGCTTCCCCTGTTTGCGCCCATACGTACGCGTACGCGTATTTATGCTGATAACACGGGAAGAGGGATTGCCGGCGCGCGACGCTAAGGACGGAGATTGCACAATGCGCAGACGACGGATGGTGCCGGCAAGTTGACTTACAAAATCGAGGGCAATTAGTGAATAGGCGGCGCTTGTTTGAATCAGACGCTTCTTTACGCAGGAGAAGCAGCGCCACTGACGCAAGTCGGATACAAGTCAAGAAAAAAGCGTGTTTTACCGTCAAAGGGCCCCGTTCCAGCCAGTGGCTTAGGCCGGTTCTCATTAACTTGCCAGCGGGACAATGCAGGGAGGGGCAGATGAAAGGGGATGGTCACCTCCCCCCCCCCCCCCCCCCCCCCCCGCATTGTCAGGGATATTCTCTTCTCTGCATTGTGACGTCAACCTTATGAAAATGGTCTATATACAGTCTATAGACCTCAAATCAGCTCTGTAAGCTTTCTATAGTTCTTTATTCTTCTCTATTTATAGTCTATAGACTGTCTATAAACAAAAGTCTACTAAACGCGTATGACTATAAATCTGTAGATTGTCTATAGACTGTCTATGGGATTTGTATTGCCAATAGACTATTCTCTAGGATTTGTCTATAGAAATTTTTGTAAGGGCACTCCCCGCATTGTCGTGCTACTCCCGCTACGAGGTTCATGAGAATCGGCCAACACCTGTTGAAGGGTGTTCTTTGACGGAAAAAAAGCCGCTTTTTTCTTGACTTGCATCCGACTGTAGCGCCCGACTGTACCCTGCCTCACTAATGTGTGGCAACATTGTGCAAACTACAGCTGGCATCAGCGAATCAGGTGCCGAATTTTAAAAGTTGTTCGCACGCGAAAACGGTTGCGGTGTTTCTCCGGGACCTGGCCCTCGCCAGTCGTGAAAGCGCAACCTGCCATTGCCGAGGCGCTGGTTGATCTCGCATTGAATGGCTTTGAGAATCCTGCCCGCGAAGTTCGCGACGGTAGGTGTATCTTCCAAAACGCTGCCGCATTTTAGTTCGACGGAACGTAGGTTATTTTCTCGTACGGTTATATTGAATTAGATCGTTAGTCGCGCTGTATCATCATCATCATCATCATCAGCATCATCATCATCATCATCATCATCATCATCATCATCATCATCATCATCATCATCATCATCATCATTTATTAACCCTTAAGGGTCCCGTCAGGGACATTACATAAGGGGGGGGGGGGGTGGTACAGGGGTGTTCAGCCGTCATACATGAATATAAATAGAATGAATATAAATATAGAAGGAATATAAAATACAGAAAAATATAGAAAATATAGAATATAAAAAAAGTAGAACAAGACGAAAAAAGACAGAAGTAACAAATTCAAATAATCACGTCATGACAGAGTGTAGCAGAAATATAAACAAAAACAAATTGCAACTTTGGAAGTAGCACAGGATGGTCAGTTAGCAGGGCTTGGAAGCTGGCATAGGGTGCAGGAAAAAATTATTTGTCGTTGAGATGGTCGATTAGGAGCTGTCTGAATCTGGAAGGATTAGTCTCAATGACAATGTGTTCAGAGAGGTTATTCCAGCTTTCTATAGCACTGGGAAGGAAAGATTTATTGAAATAATTGGTGGAGCCGTGCAAACGCTGTATGCTTAAGGAGTTAAATAAACGACGAGATGATCGTACCGGAGCTCGTAGAAGGTTTTCTCGAAGTGCTGGAAAGTTAAAGTACAGTTTGTGAAAAAAACAAAGAATTGAAGTTTTCCTGCGAAAGGCTAATGACTTGATGACGAGGGATGATTTCAACGCTGTGATGCTGAGCTGAGATTTATACTGTGAGGTGATGAAGCGTGCTGCCCGATTCTGGATGGCTTCGAGTGAATCTATCAAGTAGGCTTGGTGAGGATTCCATATTGTTGAGGCGTATTCTAGTTTAGTTCGAATGTACGTTTCAGCTTTCGTAAATATTGAAACTTTCTACCAGACCCGGCAAGGTGAAGCAAAATTCGGCGTTGAAACCTTCTTGTACTTAAGTGCAAACAGGAAGTTCGAAGCACGGTACACAAATGGCCCGCGGCGGGCGAATCTCGTTGCCATTTAGTAATAACCTTGACATATGCGTTGCAGGACTTCAGTGCTTGAGCGGAGGAGTCGTTCTCCGAAAAATCCGGAACAAATGGAAGCGAAGTCAGCTTTATCCCTTTGTCAACATGGTTACGTTTTTCGATTGTACGAAATTCTCTATATTACGTACACATTCACGGTCTCCGCTGGCTTAGTAAAATCGGCTGTAAAAGCCGTGAGCAACGCCGCTTGATTTTGAATGTGGAAAGCCTCATCCATGTTTCGCAGAGAGGGATTTCTTTCCTTATTTCCGGCTCGAAGCACGTCGTCGTCTACCATTCTCTGAACGGCCTGTAGACAGCATCCCTCTTTTGGGCAGAACACCTGTTCATGTTTTTTAATTGGTTTAAGAAGCAGGGTGCTTACCTCGACCACCTATGAAGGCACTGCGTTCCCGTGAGAACCTCATTCAATTAGCGCGAATGATGTATTGATTGTCGGTCAATAGCCGTTTCATGTCGGAGGCTAGGCGGAGCAAATGTCACATCTGTAAGTCGAGATCCGCTTGTCGTATCAGCATATCTACCATCATTACTACCAGCACCACTGAGAGATCAAGAGTGTTAAACTTGTAGTTTGTTCGGCCTGGTTTGTAGGAAATAATAAATTTACTTGCGAAGAAAGTTGGGTAAGTTGGTGTGGATTCATGGTGAACAAGAGCTCGTGGAACACGCACAGAAGGGTAGTGACGAGACGGAACAAGGGCCTGTTCCGTCTCGTCACATTCCCTTTTCTTTGTGTTCCAGCGAGCTGCTGTCCACCATGAACTAATAAACGCCTTAATTACTGGCGCTGTTTATTTCGACAACCTAACTTTTGTGCTTACTTTGTTTTTGTTTCTGAAAAGGATGAAAGAGGGGGGGGGGGAAGAAGAGGTAATTGCCGTGAGACATTACCGTCTGCATCCTGCTAGCGCCGCTTTCCGGCAGTAATTTTCATATATTTCGCTGATGTAATTTGCTAATGATAGCGACGAGTAAATCTTATTAACCCTTTCTTCGTATTAAGCTACAGTCTGTTGGAACGCAAATATCCTGGCAGCGTTCTGCGGTTTGACGCAAGATTTGTACCGTAACCAGAACGTGACATTCCACAAGGGAGCTTACACTTTGACTAATGACAAATTCTTCATGAGCGTAAGAGGAGGAGTTATGTTTGTGGGTGCTTGTTGAAAAACGTGTTTAACTTCTGCGAAAGTGTATGTCGTTGAGCGAGAATAGCGAGTTATTTCCCGCAATCAACAAGCCCGAAAAACCTGAAGACGGGAAGGCGTGGTTCAGGGAGCGCTGAGGACGTGGCGCCATCTAGCGTCCAACTGAGGAGCTACCAGCGCGGAAATGCGTGAAATCGGCCGCTCGTTGTGCCGGGCGCTCTTTTGTTGCCGCCAAAGCGAAACAGCGGCAGTCTCTTGAAACAAATAGAAATACAAAGAGCGAAATGTAGGAACAAAGGTCGATCGCAGCGTTCAGTGCCCCTTGAGGGCTATTTCTGGCGCTGCACGTAATTACGTATTCAGCAGTGAGAGCTTCGCAAGAGAAGAACGTCGCTGCTTGCTCTGTAATCTAATCTTAGCTTTACGGTTGCTAACGATGCAAAAAGAAGATGAACCAGAATTAGTGAAATTAAAACAAAATTCAGATCGTGCGACGGAAACGCATGGTAAAATCTCGTACTGACCTGATCGTGCTGGTCAGCACTAAGCCGGGAAGTAAAAAGCATGAATTGCACGTAATTGAAAATGGCCTTCGCGAGTGACTCTCTGAGAAACCTCCTTTGTCGCGCGCTGTGCTTCCAGTTTTATCGATGGTGCGTCAAAATGTCGATAGATGCGCCTTTGTGGCGCCTTGCACCGAACTGCGTAGCATTGTCGGAGAAAAAGGGAAATGACATATCAGATCACGCCTTTCTTTTTGTGCGTGTAAACGCTAGTTCTTCGGAGCAGACGGTAGGCACCGCTGTCACGGATGCGGCTCGCGCGCTCTATTCCGACTTTTGAGAGATGCACACGGAGCTTCATCGGGTGACCCTTTACTGCAGCCTGACAAAATAGATGCGTGAAAGGAAGTTTTTGATTGAGAACACGTAAAGAAAATGTGAGTGAGTGTTCAGACAACTGAGAGTGAAAAGAAAAGTGGCCAGATTAACACTGAAGCGGAAACGTTTCACTTCGCGTAGTTTTAGTTTCACGTACGTAGAGGGTTCGCGTACGCAAACGTGAGAAGTCTACGTAGCCTGCACGCAGGTGGTTTGAAACCCTTATAGTTACACGTACGCGAAAACACGCCAAGCGTTACGCCTAGCGCCATCTACTAAGAAACACAGACACTGGTTGTAGCCGAAGTCATCCATAGTCATTCATAACATTGTAAAGCATTGTTTCTTTATTTCGATGCCTTATTTGCGCTTACAGTGAAAGTGGCTGCATTCTACAGCAGTCATGCGTGCGCGCTGGCCACGCACGGATGGCCAGTAAGACGAGAGTCAAGGCTTCAGCCAACCACGAGTCACTTTTGCGCGTGAGTA